>NW_010529500.1:175188-253212 GCF_000687285.1 Phaethon lepturus | reverse complement strand
CCAACCTTAATGATTCTGTGATTCTGTGGTCGTTGTGCATTAAAATGTTAGGCTTCAAAATATCAAGCCAAAGCAACTTAATTTCACTGCTCACTATTATAAAAATAGAGTCTTATGAGTTCGATAACTGTCCTTTATTTCAAATCTAGAAGATGCAGATATCTCAAATGGTGGGACTAAATCCAAATTCCTTTAATTGTGGTGCTACATCACTCTAAAAGCAACTTATTAATGATCATTAAGTAACTACATTGAGCTTTTTGTACATCTATAGGTTTGGGGGTTGGATTGTTTTGGGTTTTTTTGATTTCCATTCTGATTTGCCTTTTGTAGTAGCTTTGGCATCCTATTAGATTAGATATACCATAAAAAAGAAGCTCTGATTTCTGTGTTTTACTATATTGAATAAGATTTTGTTGTAACATGCGTTTCCTAAAGAATAACAGGTCCTGCTGTTGCAGTTTTCATGTTGCATCATTCTTTGCTAGAAATGTAGGTGACTGCCTGTAGCAGTAGTTCCTGTTACATCACCTCTATCAGCAGACTAACAGTACTTTATGGTGATGCTGTTTACCACCAGCTACTCTTTCGGCCAGATTTGTCTGCTCAGTTGAGTTGAAGGTCTTTGTGTCTCAACTGTGGAGCTTAAGGTGTCACCCAAGACGGGGATTCCATTTGTGTGACTGTAAACACAATTTTGCCTTCAGCCTTTTATTTTTTTGTTATGTTTTGCAAGAGGGAGGAAAGTATTTGGCTACATTTTAGAGGTTGAATTTTCTGGGCTGGCAACAAAGTAAGATGTATTTCATCTTGTAAACTGAGCACACTTGGCAGGGAAGCAGAGAAAGACAATAAACATGGAACCCCGCAATCCTATTTTTACAGTCTGTTTTTCAGAGAAAAACTGCGCTTTAAGATGTCTGCAACCGCTTCCAGAAGTGTGCAGGATATTGATTCAGGGCAGGGGGGTGGTTTTCCTTGTTCCTTAGCAGAGAAAACTTGCTGCCCTGAGATCATAACAATGTGGAAAAAAACATTCTTGGAGCAGCACTCGTTTAGAGCGAGAAGAGAACAGCGAGCTGCACACAAGGAAATTAGAGCTCTATTCCATCGGTGTGGAGTGTTTTTGGGAAGAGCAGTTTGTCTCAGAGCTTTGTAGTGAATATTTTGTAATGTTTGTGAGTATTTAGAACTGGTTTGGCCTCTGCATACAAGATGGTGTTTTTGTCTAAGGAGTAAAAAAAAAATACAGGAGCAATATAGGCCACCATGCTCTGAGTGAAAATAAGCCCAAATTCTGTGAAGTTAAACTATGTGTATAGTAATGTGTGAAAGGGTTTTGGTGCTGGAAAAACTGACTGAAAACCAGAGGCTTCTTCAGAACATTTGCATCTTTGGAAAGGAAGCTAGAAGCCTGGTTTGGACAGAGTCACTTCTGTTAAAAAATGATCAGTTTAGTGTACCTTCCAGTAAAGTTATTAATTTTTGCCTAATTACATACATAATGTGGCCCATTTTGGTTGCTGGAGATGTAGTGAGTGACCTTGTATGTTCTGGTAGCAAGTAGTGCTTAGTATTTTAACCTGATAAGTACAAAATCCTTTGGTACAGTGCAGGCTTTGCACAAGTTCCATCTTTGGTACATCATAGCTACTTTTCTCCTCGTATCTGGAGAGGTGAGATAGGAATTACAAGCTCATACGGACCCAAGACCTCTGCTCCATGCTGAGACAAAGGAACACTGCATCACCTTGCCTCCAAAGCAATACAATTTTGACATATGCTTTTGATGGAGACTTGTTCGAAGAGCACTGAAACCTAGAATTCAGAGTGATACTTTAGGTGCACTGGGAGCAATACAGGGGTGAGTACTAAATGAAGAGTACCTTACAAAATGTCTCTCAGCCCTACAAATAATGGGGGGACCATTGCAAGGGTTCAAATCAAGTGCTCTGAAAATGTCTTCCAATGTTACCCTACACTGCTCATTGAATTAGCTTCAAGTAGACATTAAAATCTGTGGTTCTAAATAAAATATTTTAACCAACATACTTTTTCAGGTTCTAGCAGATGTAGCAATCTGTGACAACTGTTCAGAAAGACATAGTATATAAAATGTTTAATTTGTAGAAAAGGCCAAGAAGAAAGACCTGGAAATACAGTAATAGGATGGCTTGAAAAGGCCTTTGGGTTTTTTTGTTTTGCTTTATGCTTTCAAACACATTAACTTGTTCGAAGCTACTAATCACATTTGAACTCTCTTCTCTCTCCTCCCCCTTCATATTCTGGTTGAATTTTTATCTTTCTGTCTCATCGCTTTTCCTAGTGATTAGTTGGTTCAGTGTGTTTTTTATCATATTCATCCCCTGTTTGAATTACCCTTCAATATGCAATTATCCTATCACAGAATGTCCTATTTTTGTGCTGTCAGATACGTAAAATAAATGTAAAAATGAAAGTGCTAAACCAATTATAACGTTTTGTCATCTACTTACGGATGGGAACACTTGCAAGCAACTTTTTAGCTCCCCCTCAGTTCAGGATATTCCTGTTAACCATTTCCTTCCTAATACTGTCCTACTTGATTGAATTTCAGTGAGGCAACTTCAGATTTTAACTTAAATGTCACAAACATTTCAAAATAAAACCACTGAAGAGTGGTTTCGATTCAGTGTCGCTGATGCTTTGTTTCTAGCTCTGATGAGTGTAGATATATCCACTTACCTTTGACTATGATATTCGAGTTGGGAAAAACCTTACTGCCCATAAAGTGGGATGAGTGGAAATGTTTCCTGCTTTGTTCAGCAGTGGGTTTTATTTTCCAGCCAAGCCCCAAAAACCCAAATAATCCCTTTGAGAGCCTTGCACAGTCTGCTGTCACTTGTGGTATTGCTTCAGTTGCTTTTCCTGGACTTTTAGTGATTTCACTCATAGGAAATGTGCTTGATCAGTCTCAATTTAAAGTTAGCTGTGATTTTTTTTTTCTTTTAATTTTTTTAGAAGGTTTTATGATACTTTGTAACTCCAGTCATTTGAAACTGAAGAGAATAGAGCATGATCACATAACCCTCAGTAACAAATGACTACTGCAACAAATTTGATAGTGAAAAAGAGATGGAATTAAAACTATTCATTTGGTGCTTTTACTTTTCCTAGTTAATGGTGTAATAGGAAAAAATAAAAGGAAGATAGAGGAAAGTGAAAAAGAAAGAAAAACAAAAGAGAAATTATTAGGGAATATTCAAAAAGCTATTACTAAAACTTCAGCTATGCAGTTAAATTTCTATTTTCATAAGTGTTTCTTTGCAAGCAAAGAGAATCCTGTAAAAACAATTGTTGATTTACTTGTAAGATGACAAATCAAGTGTTAAGGATTATTTTTCTGTAAGGCAACTACCATTGCTGCAGCGGAAAATGCAAATAAAAAAGATTTCTTTTTATTAACTTTTCCTACTGTAGCTACCTGGTGTTCATTGCTAAGCTGATTCTCATTATAACTGTACTGTGAAAAGTAATTGCTGTTGTACAGTAATTCAATTTTGGTGCATTCATGCATCAGTAACCCAGTGGGGTTTATCTAGAGAAACCTGGGACTTTAAAGCTTTTTATCATGAAATTCCACATGCAGAAAAATGTTCTTCCGAGGAGTAGAATATCAACATTTACATTTAACAAACATTTGCAATGAAGAGAAATGGATTTTTTTCCACCAACGATTTTTCCACCAGACTTCAAACTGCTTTCAGATTCTATTTGGATTATATTGTTAATGCACAGTTGGTGTAATATATATGTTTGAAATGTTTGTGCTTATTCATATATGTCTGTGTTTGTACACTTTAGTATGTGGAGGTATACGCATATGGGTACATATCTTTACACACATGCACATTGAGGTATATATATGTAATATCAACAGATGCAATTTATTATTGACTTTTTTGCATGTGTATGTAGATATAGATGTAAGCAAAGTACTAAACTACATCTACTTCATCCACATATTTCCAAACAAACACTGGTAAACTGGTGTCCTGATCAATAATTTTTATTGAAAATAAATGGTATGTTGGTGAGTGCAAAATGAACTTGTTTGGATGAACAAAGAGATCAGGGCAAGTAATCCAAAGCTGAGCATGAAAGGTCCCAAACAGAGGACGTTTCTTTTTCCATAGGAATATCTTGCAGTGCTCTTGAATGGACTTATTTATGAAAGCTCAGTAAAGAATTCGTACTGAATATTGTAGTCAATGAATGTAGCTTTTATTTACAAACAAGTACTTTACTGTTTGCTTGGATGTATTTGGCATTTAACTTATTTTTAGTGTGTAACTTAATGGTAAGGTCTTCCCCATTTGATGAGACACGGTACAGAAGGTAGTTTTTGTTTTCTTGTTGGTTGTCGGTGGCGTTTAGAACTGGATTTTGAAAGTAGATGCTTAAGAGGATTGATTTCTTGCCCACTGTTAAATACCTTTCCCTTCCAGGAGTAATTTCAGTCATTTGCTTCAGGATTGCTGCTTCCAGCTGATGTCACTGAACTCATACAAAAGTATAATCACTGCAAACTAAATAAACCTGAAGTTTTAGAAAGGTGTCATTATTTCACATATTCTCATTGATAAGTTTTTATATAATCTTTTAGGGGCTTCTCAGAGGGGGTAATTTTTGTCATGTTTTTTGGTTGAGGTTATTGACTGCTTTCCTTCCCCCTGCCCCTTACATTTGAACCTATCGTCACTTTTGCCAGTGGTTAAATCCCTACAAGTGTCATCAGAATTGGGGAATGGTTACAGGGAAAAGAGTCTGTATCCTCACCGAGGAAAGGCAGAAAAAACTCAGTCGTAAGAAAGGACTGGAGAATGTAGCGCAGTGAAAGGGCATTAGAGGTGACATAGAAGGGACCTGAATAATTGATGGGAGGTTTATTTAATGGATGAGGGATAGAGACACAAAAATATTGCGATAAGATGTTATACGGAAAATGGGAACCCGATGAAGGATTAAAAACAAACCCATCAAAAAACCAAAGAAATGCACCTTTCTGTGCAGTAGTAGGTCTATGTTCTTAGTGCCATTGAGCTGTTTTTTGGTCTTGTGTGTGTCTGTGACCAAAGCAGACGTACTTCTGAATATAGGGGGAGTATATCTGTTGAATTACATAAAATAATGTTTTTACTCAGTTAAATTTAAATGAAGTCTGGCTTGTACTTTCAATATAATGTACTCATCTATTTAACACATATTATATTGAAGGCATTTAACTCTTAAGTGCAAGCAGTAGTCTGCAGGGTTATCTAAGTAGGTTATTAGCTGATCGGGGTCACCATATTCTTGTTGTCTAGACATTCATAGGTCCTGCAAAGCTTTGGATCTTTTGTGCATTTTACAGCTCAGAACACTTCCCAGCAGTATCATTATCTTAGTTTTATAGCAAAGACCAAGTGCATCTAACATACTACAAGACGTTGCCAGTGTCCTAGGTCCATGGTGTATTCTGTTTTCTTACAGCCAGGTATCTCTTGTGCAGACATCATTATGTATAAAATGATGTGTCTGATATTCCTTCTGCTATGGTTTTAAATGGGATTTTAAAATAACAGCCATCTTGATAATTCTCTACCTTTTATTTCTTCATTTATAATCTCTGAATTAAGAATTGCTGCAATGTAATGTCCAGTTTACATCCCTGCATACTGCAGAATTTTTGTAAAACCTATTAAATCAGGGAAGTTGAGATTGTCACTGCTATGTCATTACGCCAAGTAAGAGCATTTACTGATGACAGAACATTTTGGCATGGTGGTGTTTAGATTGTACTTTGTTAACTTGGAAGTTTAAAAATAGTGGCTTCCCACAGCACCTAACGAAAAAT
The DNA here is from genome assembly GCF_000687285.1 of Phaethon lepturus. Lineage (NCBI taxonomy): Eukaryota > Metazoa > Chordata > Aves > Phaethontiformes > Phaethontidae > Phaethon > Phaethon lepturus. The sequence goes on along the minus strand of NW_010529500.1, from coordinate 247,337 downwards.
TGAGGCATTAGTGAGGAATACTCCAGGTGAATTTTGAACGGAATTTATTTGAGACTGTTTTAAAATGTACACTGTCTTCAATGCCCACTGTGTATTTTATTACACTGTATTTTTATTCAGATTTTCTATCACTTTGATCAAGACTAGCTCGAGAGTGGCATTTTTGAGAAGAGAAGCAAATAAACATTCACATTTCATATTCATATAATAGAAGATAGAAAGGTCTTAAATGTCAAAACTTATTACTTTGCTAGGCTCACTATTTCTAAATGTATAATAAACATGATTTCACTGTCCACACTGTTCCCTCATTGAGCTAATTTGCATCTGCAGAATTAGAAGGAAGGAAAATGAATATCAACATGCACTCTTTAAAATTTTACTGCTCAGTGGGTGCTATTCTGACCCTTGATTTTTTTTTTTTTAATATAGTAAGACAGGTTGTTTTTTGTCAGTAGATGGAAATGGGGGAAAAAAAAAAAGCACCAAACCATTAAGTTTATAAAATTACTGGAGGAAAAAATTATAAACGGTTGTGGGTGGAAAGAAATTATGGTGAAACAACCCGGTGTCACTAGAAATACTTCTAAATGACAGAATAAGACATAATGAATAAAGGAGAGATGGCTACAATTGTGTTAATTACTGCCAACAAATTAAAGTTTTTCAGCAATATTTTTGTTTTCACTTTTAGTATTTTAATTGTAATTGTTGCTGATTAGTTTTGGTATCATTTGAATTTTGCTTGCAGTTCTACTGGTCTCCATGTGCAAGCGGTGAATTTCTGTTCTGAAAGCATTAAGAGCTTTATTTACTTTTTGGCAAATTAGACTACTGGAAAATGAAAAGGTGGCTGGTAATCCCCTGACAGTCAGTGGAGTATTCTTCAGTAGCATAATTTGTAACCTTGACAGTCATAGTTTGAAGAATAGTTAAAGGCACAGGAAATATTTTTCTTGTTCATTTCCATGGGATTTAAGGGTTGCTTTTGCCAAATATGTAAAAGTTAGGATCTTCAACAAATGAAGCATTATCCAAACCTGTTCTAGTGCAAATTGGCTAGACCTTGCATTGCTTGTTTGCTTTTCAGTTCTTTGAGTTTCCCAAGAAATGTGTGTATATTTAAACAGATACTGCTATGAATTCTGAAAGGGGAAAAAAAAAGTTTCTTTTTACTAGCACATGGGTAGGCTTCTCTTATCCTTAGCTTTGCTTCCCGTCGCATAGCGGCAGTATGAGTGCTCAGACTGTCCTCAGGCATGTTGCTGGCGAACAAAAGAAATTAAGGGAAAAGCTACGATCGGTTTGTCTCATACCTGTGCTACCTGTGTAATGGAATAGATGGTTTAATGGAAGTTAAGGATTTTGTGCGTAGATGTCTCCGCCTCATAGCAGGGAGCCCAAGTGCGTTGATTAAATCTTTATCTAACTCTTATATGTCCTAAAATCCAGGTTAGCTGAGTCTACAGAAAGCTTGTTCTTTAAATAGGTGGGCGGGAGAGAGGCAAAACCTGAAAAACTCAGTTGTGTTTTCTCATGCACCGAGTTTCTCAGTGTTTATCTTCCACGGAATAAAAAGAAAACTGGCAAAAGCTTCAATGAGTTTCATATGCTGCTTTATCATTTATTTTTTAACACGTCATGAATGCCAAACATTTTAATTAGATCTTAAGGATTTTGTAAATCAACCTTTTTTCTCTTCTGCTCAGAATGAATTTTCTGTTTTCAGTCTTTGAGTGCTAACATATATTAAAGGTCATTTTTAATACAGAAAATGAACTTGCTAGGTACATTTTTTTTTGTGTGTGTGGGAGGAGCAGTAGTTCATGTTGATCATGTTTATGAGTTTTGGGAATATGTATTTGTCAAGATTTCCAGGGACTTATGTACATAACCTGGTATATACAGTATCTAGGAACTACTCTTTCCTAACTGCAAGCTTTTAAGGCTCTGAAAATTTTGACCTTTCATGGTCCTGGTAAAGCTTGAAATACCTTGAAGAAAAAAAAAAAAAAAGCGCAGCAAATTGACTATGCTTTGAATTTTGGATGTCTTTAAAACTCTGGCATGCTTGCATGTTTAAAAAAAAGTCTAGCCAGTCTTAGGAAGTTTAGTGAATTTCTTTGGAAATTGAAATTTAGACAAAATAAAAGTACTTTTAAGAAAAAAGGGGAAAAAATAAAGATTTGTAGAGAAAAACCTAAAAGCATTTTCTGCTGGAGACGATTATAATGTTTTCATCTTCAGTGCCGAGAAAAGAAGTGAAAAGTATTTAAAGATAGTGCATTCAAATATAGAATACTTATCTGAAAATACAGGCAAAGAGAAAAATCAAACCAGCCACTTCACAGGATAATTCTTGTATTAGACTTCATTGCAAACGCATGTAACATTCCGTCTCTACCATCAACAACATAAAATAGCTTTCTGCACAGCAGGAAGAAAACAGTAAAGTAGTTTTGGAAGAGTGAAGTAGGACAAATTGGCCTCACGTATCCTTCTTTCTTATTGCTATTTTAGGGTATCAGCATATTTTAATGTTTTACATTAACTTTAATTATTTTAACAAAAATAATTATATTGCCCAACTTGCTGTTCAACGTGTGATTTTAAACTAGTCACTTCAAATAGTAATGTATTATAATTAAAATTTAATTTCACTTGCACAACTGACACTCATTCAATTTTCAATTATAATCCTTATTTCATACGATATGTAAATACATATCATTAAATCTATTTTTGGAAGGATAAAAATGATTCTCAAATTTCATAAATACTGCTACTTTTATGTCATAAAAAATTAATGGAAAACGTTCAGAGTCAGCTCACTTTTAGAGTGTTTATTGGTACTTATTATTAATTGACTACTTTAAATACTCTCTTGAAAAGAGTTTCATTCTCCTGAAGCACTGTAGCTTGCTTGCTGCTCATGTAACACTAGCCTGTTTTCCCAAACCTTACATACATTCAGTTTAATGCTTAGATAATGAAAAAAGGTATCACCTTAAAGAGAAGGCTCAATTGGGCATAACCTGCCTTCATACAGTGGGTTTTCAAGCTGCTGCCTCCATTTCTCATCGCCCGAATGATGCCAAACTGTCCGGGCCGTGGAGCGTGGGGGAATGGTAGGAGCAGGAGCAGGGAGGAGCCTGGCAGTAGCTTTCCTGGCGGGAGTTAATGCGTGGTCATATATCAGTATTTTGAGTAGGAGAGAGACCGTCACCTCTGTGTGATTCTTCATTTTGAGAAATGAACGGAATGGTGTAGCCCTGACTCCGCGAGGTTTTTGCGGCGTGCTCCTTGGCCCGTTGTGGCGTGCCTTGGGTAATGGCTGCTCTCCGCAGCCGCTCGTGCTTAGCCGCTTGCTCCCAAACCCAGCGAACCGATTGTCCTGCCTCGCCCTGCCGTTGGGTCAGGAGGTACGTCAGGTCCCAAGTGCTGGATTTCAAACTGTTTGCACAAAAGGTGACTCTGCCAAGCTAAAAATAAACTGGTGGGAAAAGAGTTTGGTGGTTTGCAGTTTACATCTTGCATCCACCTAAAACTGCTGCATGTCTTCCATGGTAGCTCTGAAAGCACCACTCGGAAGCATTTCAATGAAAAGGGATGTAACGAGAATTTGTTAGTATTTTTAACGAGTTTTAACCCTTCACTCTGCTCCTTATTTGTACTAGAGGTTCCAGCGGGTGTTGTGTTAGGTCGGGTTCGTGAGCTTAGACTAAACTGCCGCTGGAGCACCGCTGTGAGCGAAGGGCCTCTCCGATGACCGAGGGAGTACCCCATTTCTCCTCTTCACTCCACCTTTCTGAGTTTATTTGACTTCGGGGTAATTAGGTAGGAAGATGCCTGTTTAATCTAAAATACTTTCAGCTTTAGTTCATTTGTTATATCATCGCTAGCAGCCGATTATGTATTCCAAAGGTACACAGTGCTGGTCAGCACGGTTACTTTCTCTTCCACCTTTTGGGTTTTTAACGCTTACTGATTCAAAAGTTATTCTACCTCATCTCATTTCCCCTGAACTCTATAGTTACTTTTATGTTTTTAATTGAATAGATTTATATAATAAACCCATCGTGTTACTTCCCCCAGTTGAACAGTTTCTTTAAGACTGGAAAACCCAATGGATGCTGGCAGTGTGCTTTCTAAGCGCCAAGGTCTAAGCTTTCTAGACAGCTTCCAGTGAGGGTCGGGGTGAAGAAGGTCTTCACCACCGCGTTGTGTTCAGGAGGTCACAATTTCTGCCTGAGTAAATCAGGAATGCTGGATTATCGTGACTGGCCTAGTGCTATGTGAAACAATTCTGGGAGACAAAAGCAGATTGAAAGGTGGGTGAGATGTTTCTTTTTTTCCTGGAAAAAGTGGGGTTTTTTGAGAGTGAGTTAACTGAAGAGTTTAGCTAACGTTGTTTTGAACTGGTTTTGAGCTGTGTGAAATGCAACTGTAACAAAACATCAGACTTGATGCTGTAACTAGAATTTCAAATGTTTAAAACTAATCTTAATTTTGATGAACACCAAGAAAAAGGCTCAGGTTTCATTTGTTAGCCTGTGCTTTGATGTGCTCACAAATTGGCACTGGCTCTTCAAGAAGAGTCTCCTCATCACCTTCCACAGGTGCTTGCTCCTCTCCTTTCTCCGTTGCCTTTCCTTTCCCCCCGCTGTGCTGTGGCAAATGTTTGCCTGTGCAGGGTAGAGTCTGAGAATTACAAGACTGAAGAATTATCCAGGCTGGAAACACCAAACCAAAAACCTGAGAGAGGCGTGCTTTCCTATAGATTAATTAAGACTTTCTTCATTGCATGAGGTGAAAAATACTTGTATCGGCAAAGCACAGGAAGGAGATGGGACAGGAATGATTTGGATCCTGTGCTGGTCACTGCTTTTTTTTTTTTTTTCTTGGAGTGGCAGTGATGGCTTTAAAACCATATTGAACCATCTTCCTATTGGCTTGGATGTTTTTACGCTCTGTGATTACTGCACAGCTGTTGAGAGAAATTGTCTAAATACTTGTGTGCTACTGTGCTGAATGTTTTTTGCTGTTGCACGCCATACTGTTGCAGGTGAGCATCTCATCCTCCAACCCATTTGTAGATAATCAGTTTCTCATGTATGTTAGCTGCAGAAAGCTGGGCTCTTTAGCTCAAACTGTAGATGTCTAATCAAAAATGTTTCAAATTAGTAACCTGAATCTCTGGAGCTTCAGAAAAAAAGAAACAAGATTTGGAACTTTCACTTGAGGGAATAAGGCAAACTGGCTCACACGCAGCATGTATCGATTGTTAGATTTGAGGCTTTTGCGAGGCAGAAGGACAACATCCCAGGAACAACGTGAACCCACTGAAGCCTGAATCTCATAGTGCTCCGATTCTGGTAGTACTTCAGCCTGTGACACTGGAGATCAACCAGCCTGACGGGTGCTAGCAGGCGTGGAAAGAACCATGCTAAAAACATAGCCGTGCTGTTGATCGGTTGGAAGGGAGAATATTGTGTAGCTCGTGTTCAAACTTCTAAGCCTCTGGGGTATTGTGTCATTTGGTGCTTTGTCTTTGGTGCTGTAGCAATAGTAAGAACAAGTGTAGTCATTTATTTCAGGTATCACCTTGATCTCAATACCATGTAATTATGCCACATTAACTTTGGTATATGTTTTAGAAGTAGTTACACTGAAGGGAGCAAACAATAAATTATAGATAACATTTTCTAACTTTTTTCACTGTCCATATAGATACAGCTATGTATTCTTGGATCAAACGCATTTCTCTGTCCTTTAAGCTAGCACGGCGTATCGTGGATGATTGCTTCTGGCCATGCTGTGCAAGTACTCCAGGGGGACAAACCATTTGAGTAAATCGTAACAAAAAAGGTGCTTCATGGAAGAAATAAACAGTTCCAAACTAATACTATAAATTGAGGTTTTATTGATGAATCTGTTTTTTATTATGAAGGTTAAATTACAGCAATCATTGTGGCACAAAGCACTACAGCAATACTCCATTATAGAAAAATCTTGTTCCCTCTATTTCTGATGAGTCATTTCAGTGCGATGAAAAAATGCAACAAAAAGATTATATGCAAGAAAAAAGGAAATAACTGCTCTGCGCCTGTAAGTCTTTGTTTTAAAAACAAGCTGGAATTGGAGGAGCAAGCTACGCCACAGAAAAATGCGCTTAGACTGCACTTAGATTTCATGTATCTTCACATCACCCTTCCCAGATCTATCATAGCATGGGCTATACACTACCACTGCCCCAGAAAGGATTCAGGACAACCTCTTACCCATGTCAGAAAAAACTGTGGAGTATCTGAGGTTAATTGGTCAATTCTTATGTCTAAGGATAAGACAGTATTTAAAACCATTTTAACTGGTAAACCTTTGGCACAGGCAGGGGACACTTTAAGAGAGAATGCTGGTAAACCTTTTTATTTGCTAGCTTATGCCTCACTTCGTTTCACCAGTGGGGTTTTTGGGTTTGGTACCCTTTGGGACTAGGACGATGAGGGGATATTGTCCTCCTTAACACACTGAGCAGACTAGAATAAAACCGGTATTAAAAGAGATTGGCTTATATTGTAATTTTTCATTATATTGAACAAACTGAGTTTTGTCAGGAAAATCATGTTTTTATCACTCATTTCCCATATCTTGTGGTGAGATGGTAATTTAGCACTTTGTAAATGTGCCAGTAAATTAGTAATTCTAGAGTCATTAATTTTGCATTTATCTTAATTGTGTTATATTTATGAATATTTATGAAGTTTTACTTTTTTACACTTTAAAAATATTGCTGCATTGTTGTTGTTGAGATGGGTCTAAGAAGGCGAAGTTACCTTATTTTAATGCCAATATTTTTGACATATAAAAAAGGAAGTGCTGCCTTGATTTGTGAATTAAGTAATTCTCATTTAAATGTCACTATGAATCATTATAGAAATGGAAATAGTTATTTACTTTTGCTTTTAGATAATTCCATGCTCATGATCTAGAAATTAAATCACTAACCTTTTGATCTTTATTTTTGACTGAAGTTCAATAAGGGATTGGATAAATTCATAAAAGATGAGTCCATAGGTGGCTAATTAATATACTGATGGACAACCTTTAAATCAAGAAGGCCATAAAACACTGATTACCATAAGCTAGAATGGTTTACTAAAAAAAAAAAAAAAGAAAAAAGATTTTCTCTTCTTTCTTAAATTCTTCAGCATGCGCTGCTGACTACCTCGGGAGAGAGGCTTGGAGCTATCGTGCTCATGTCTCGTGTGCTGACATTATACGGTTTGATGACATTAGACGCATTGCTGTGCCTCTGTAAACATATCGAAAGGCTGAACTTAAAAAGTTATTAGATGAATGCTATGCTTTTGAAAGGCTAAGAAGTTTGGTGACCTAACAATACAGTTCCTTGGGAGCTGGTATAATCTTTAACTAAAAAGTTTGATATTTTATTTTACAAAATGCTGCATGTTTCTGTCTTCTGTCTTCTCCCTGTTCATCATGTTTTCTGAGGTCAGATCAGTGTGACATGTTGTCAGACACAACCACGTGCTGAATCTTCAGCTTTTACTTTTCTGCCCAGAGAGAGAAGTGAACCACGCAGGCGACACTGGATGGGTTTCTTTGTGCAATCGCAAAGCAATGTTCAGGAGAAACTCGGGGCTGTGTGACAAGAGTGAAGCAAAAGTTCCTCAGAACTAGATCAACACAACCCCCAAGTATTGAAAACATAAACATAAAAACAGAGCGCTGCCTTTGGTTTAAAATAGTCTGAAGTCTTTGGTTTTTGGTTTTTCCTCTGTGAGCATTGAAACTCGCCCTTGTTACATATATTGCCATGAATGTTGATAGATGTGAGCAGATAAAAAGGTATATTTTTACTGTACTTAAAATATTGTTCACCTATCTCAACCAGATCTACATCTCTGTGAGAATACGGGCAGCATCTTACATTCCGTTCCTGGCTGCAGGTGACAGTCTGGAACATTTCCCCAGTACCCTGTTCTCCACTGAGGACGCGGTTAATTGGTAGAAATAAATTTTATTACTTCGTTTCTCTCCTGATTACTATAATGCAATATATCACACAAACACTTCACAAAATTGTTTGCCATTTTTCATGACTAAGGAGATGATATGTGTAGTTGGGAACCTGGAGGAATGGAGATGAGTTAATTATTTTAAACTATTCTGTGTGACAGTCTGCACCAGAGCAATTATCAGTGCTTTGATAGACTTCCTTAAGCCGGCAGCTATTGTAACTCTTGGGTTTGGAATTTCATAGAAATTATTTGATTACCTGGGTTCTTCCCTCTTTTTTTTTTTTTAAGCATATGTTCTCATTAACAAAATAAGAAAAAAAATAAATCACTAATCACTGTTTTGTGGCTTTTGTAGAGCTCTGAGGTAGTTAATTCACTTGTTCCGCGCTATATCAATATTGCCTGCCAATTTCTTCCTTGAGCCTCTGTGGTCTGGCTGCATCCCTGCCAACATGCTTCCTACTTTTTAAAGAATTGCTGCTTTTCAAGTATTGGGTGTTTTAATTTTGGACTACTTGTTGATTTTCGTCCCTGTTTATCTTCAATCCTTTAAACTATTTTTTTCTTAATCATGCTTAAGTCTACTTTGTCTGCACTGCTGGGTTACTCAATGTGATGCTTCATCTTACATTCCAATCTGTTTATCCACTGCCTTGCTCCATAGATGTTTTAAAACTATGACAGTGTACTTTTTCCATTCTCTTATTATTAAACCAGCTATTTATCTTTGCCACTGTAAACCTAATGAAATCAGCATTGCCTTTCTTTTTTCATTTTTCAGATGTACATTATATTTATGAATATAACATATCTTACTAGAATTCTATGTTCATTATGAACAGATAAGGAAAACAGAAAGTGATTATTTTGTGATTACCCTGAGGTGAAATTCCAGGAATAATTTTCATTTCTCTTTTGATACTTCTTGTCCAAGTGTACTGTTTGCTGAAGAAGCAATGGCTGTAAGCACTTACGCACATTGCTTTCAGTGCACAAGTTCGCAGGACAGGTACTTTTCCTACGAAGAAATAAAGACAAGTGCAACTTTATGACTGTCAATAACAATGAAAGGGATGAAAAGGTCCCAAGACATGTTTTGTGTTTAAATGAGGTATTTATCTTGAAGGTAAGGGTGTGAAAAGAAGGCTTCTATCCTTTCAGAATGCTAGAAATGATGATCAAAATGAAACTAGTTAAGCAAATCGAGTGTAGTTGAAGCTACTTGGATTTTTCAGTATTTCTTATACAAAAAACTTGTACAGTGGTTTGGTTTAGTTTGGTAGAATTGGCTTTTATAAATAGTCTAGCCCCTAAGACAGTCATCATGAATTTGGGAATGGTTCCAGCCACTGTCTGTGCCTAGCACTGGGTTATCTCAAGTTGTTTTTGTACTCTGAGTATATTGATACACATTTTTAAACATCAATTCCTTAACAGTTGTGCTACCACATGTCTGAAAAGTCTTAGTGAAACAAGTCACTTTTTTCTTAAAAAAGATCAAGATTATTATGGTCTAGGAACTGAAGGAGAAAGAGAGGAGTTTATTAGAATATATTTCAAGATTAATTTGCTAATGAATAAATTTGAAAGTCAGTTGTTATTATGCAGGTATAACCCAGACTGACTTTTGCAAGACTTCTTTCTGCATATGCATGGGAGTACTAGAGCGGAACAGGTGAAAAAATGTAGTCATCAGCATGATCCCGATGATACAATCAAATGATGGCACAGCGGAGAATATGATATTACTACAGTATCAACAAAGAAATAGAGCATACTTTCAAAATGTTTAAAAAGTAAAGTAATAAAAAATAACGGCTTTTATATCACATGTTCCCAAACATGTTAATGTAACATATTATTGTGTAAATATGTAGGCATATATGTTTTTACTGCTAGTATCTCATTAGAGTGCATGGCAGGTATAGCAGAAATATCTTCTGTAGTTGCAAAATCGTAAAATTCAAGCTGTTCCCACTGAGGATTCCCAATGCTAAAGGGATATAGGATACAAAATCCAAGTTTTTGGTATGACGCAACTGAAATATTACACCTAAAAATACAGAGCTAAGTCAAAATTAGATGCCTTTCATATATTATACATTATTAAATGCAGTCTTAAATAACTTCATTCCACAGCAGAAAAATTGAGAATCGTGGCATAATGTAGTGCTTCATGGCACAAAGACAATTGATCTTGTGTTATTCTGATTATGTTGTAGAGCACAGACTCAGGAGGATGCACAATATTCCAGGTATAAATATAAATTCTGCAACGTTGTTCCAGAATTCAAAGACATGGAATTTATAAGTAGCCATAAACATTGTGCATTTCTTCAAGGAGAGTTTAGTGCCAGTCCTGTGATAGAAGCTCCATGCAGCATACCCCTACATCTGTTTTGCTCCCATACAATATAAATCCACGCTGTTCACGCAAATCTTACAAGGCTGGAATCCTTGCGGGTACCGATGTAGATGATGTACTTTATTTCTTCTTGAGCGGAGTATAAATGTCCACTGTGAAGAGGTAACTATGCGTCCTAATAAAAATCGTAAGCTCTAAGATTCAGGTTAATTTTAATTTGTTGGACTAAAAGTCTTCCAAGGCAGTTATAAGGTAAAATAAACTCAGACGTTCACTGACTACGATCCTGCAAAAGCTGATTTAAAGCTCCAGTGTAGAAAAATCTGCGATGCTGTACATAAAATTTATCATTGTGGCCCCCCAGTATTAACATCTGCCCCAAAAAAGGAGTTTTTTCTTTAAATCAGGCATAACTATTTTGCATGTTATCCATAATGCCAGTATCAAGGAAAACCTCTTTTCAGACTCTAAATATGACTGGATTTAGGTTCTGATCTTTATGTGTGATGACAAGAATAATTTAGCATCAAATCCTAGTTAATCCTGTGCATTCAGTCTGTCAAAACTAACATATTTACCAAGTCATAGTGATTACGATATGGACGTTTGTCCAGTCAGAAGTTATTAGCACCAGCAACTGATTTCACAGAGGGTTTTGACCAGCCTGCAATGGTAACTGAGAATTATTGCTAATGGGACTGAATTTAACAAAGTGAGAAAAACAAAGAGAAAAGGCTTCATTATCTGTTATAAATGTCTGTTATGTGGTCTCCCTTATTTGTGTTACAAAGCACTAATGCTTTAAGAAGTGAAATGAGCAAGTGATGTGGTGATTGTTACTCCAGAAATTAATTGCACTGCAGTCTAAAGTGGGATGAAAATTTAATTTCAGTCTAAATTAAAGGAACATAAAATTTTATCCAGGATGAAATTTCATTCAGCCTGATTTCACTATTGGTTGCTGATAATGCTTCTTGGGTGACAAGTGTAACCTACTGGCATGAAAATAGCCTATGAAATTTAATAAAAACACAAAGCTATTAATCTACTAAATTTGTAAGCTTTCTTTTTGCCATTTTATTTATTTTATTTCCATTTGCTTTTAGAAAGGGTATATCAACCTCAGTATTTTTTCCCCACACAATTCTGCTTCTTTTGAAAATCCAACCTTCCTTTTCTACTAGTTAATTACTTCTCACGCCATTTATTTATGAAGAGTTGAGAATAAACTATGCATAAATTTTATTCCTTTCTCTAGGTGCTATTGTTAGATAACTGTTTTACTTTGCTGGTATGGCATGGTATATGAAATAGATGATGCAAATAGTTTTAACGTATTATTTTGGTGCAGTAATCATAACAATAAAACAGCTGGGAAAATGAATCATTCCTTGCACTATAATAAATGAAGAAAAATATAGGCAAACACTATTAATCTGCGACATTGCAAATGACTTGCGTACTCTGTTTTATATAGCTCTTTTCAAATGTTTTACATGTTATCACATTTGTGGTTAAAAGCTCTTAAATTGTTCCCCTTTGCCTTTCTTTCATTGGGGAATTCAAGTACTCTGAGCCAAAATTAGCGTTCAGGTCATTACAAAGACACTGCTGATATTGTATTTCATACTTAATGAATCTTTATTGGCATCTGGGTCTAACCTTGACTCTGCTTAGTGAATCATAACTTGGCAGTCTCTGAGTAGGTGCTCCATGGTGCTATTGAATCCCAGCGTAAACAAACTTGGTCTTTCCCAGTATTGGCAATTTCCTAATAAGATGCAGTTTTGTGGTTCTTAAAGGAAAAAAAAAAAAGTAAAAAAATCTGTGCTCCCCGAAGACCTCATACCACAGGCAGTTGGGTAATGTTGACGGTCTTGAGGAAGAGATCTATAAATGTCAAATAAAAGTTAGATTTAAACTTTGTAAACTTAATATAATCTCATTGTTAATAAAGATGTTCTCAGCTTTTGTAATGTCCTCGGTCATTCTGCTAAAATCATGCTTCTCTGTCTCTTCATCTCTAAAGATCTCGAGGCTTGTTGTGCACCTCAGAGTTTTCAATTTATAAAATTTTATAGGAGAAGAGAATAGAGCAATGGTATTTTTGTTTTGTAAGCTGTGAACTGCAATAAGTTAAAATGTCCCATATCACACAATAAATGTGCGACAACTGAAAAGGAACTCAATTCCATGTCCTGACTTTCAGTATCTTAATGCAGAGCGGGAGAGCTCCCCGTCCCTTTCATGGGGCGTGGGAAGCCTTTCCAGTGCTTCAGTTGTCTTAAGCAGTACTCTCTCCTGTTGCTGCTTATCCTTCTTGTCCATTAATGCTAAGCAACGCTTTCAATATTTCTATGCTTTCTAATTCCTTTTGATGTCAAAATAGGTAGCATGGAAGAGAAAACTACTATTTTATTTTTAAAATGGTGGGATTCTGAGATGTTGGGTAATAGAAAGCTAGGTAAGTTTTTAAAATGTGAAAATTACTGGGAAAATCCCACCTTCAAAGCAACAAGGAACTCCTTTTGCCTTAGAGATGGTCAAACTTGACATTTATTGGTGGTGGTGGGTGAAATTAAAACAATTATTCCTATACAGATTAGGTTTTTTAAATTTCTTGTTTAAGTAGAAACTCAGAGAAGGCATTTGAAATCCTAGAAAACAGATTGTTATTTTTTCAAAACAAATATGTATATGTTTCTAGTAGGTGAGTGCAAATGGTATTGTGAACATAATGAATGGCATCATGATGCAAGAGTGATGTAACAGAAAAAAATCACAAGCTTCCACTTAGTGGTGGCCAAAGTCTTATGGTCCTCGCAGGAGCTGCAGCATGGGCAGCCAGCTGGCTCAAGTCTTCAACCTTCAGGCTTCATCAGAGCAGTCCATAGGATCGTGCTTTAGACCTTAAAGCCCTGCTTGTGATTCGGGAGCTGTGTTCTGATTTATGCCGAGGCTTTTCACCTCGTGATTTTGGGTGTGGTAAAGGCCACCGTGAACTCCCCAGTTGCTGCGTAAGCTGTCTGCCAAGGCAAACCATAATTTGCGGCGCAGCCGCACCTTCAGCGGTGTGTGGTTTGGGTCTTGGAAATGCAACGAGGAATTTTAAAAGTTCAGAGGAGGGAAGCAAAGATAATCGCAGGTTTGAATGACTTTATTGCAAGTGGATCACATATACATGGATTCCTCACTCTTGAAAAAAGAGAACTGAGGAATGGGGTGCATAAATGAAGTCAGTAACATCACAGGTGACAAGGAGAACTGGAGAGCAAGCAACCGCTCTGCTTTCCAGTGCAATGGCCAAGGGGAGCGCTCAAGGGAAGTCCCAGAGCTGCGGACTGGAAGCTCGGCAAGGTGCTCTGGAGAGCGTTACCGTGTATAGTTACGTTGCTATTTTGTGCTTCCTTGGATTTCTTCTTTTGGCCACTTCTGAGGCTGAGTGCTGGTCTGGATGGATTGCATGATCTGAGCGCATGTCCTGCTCTCAGGTGTTGGAGGGGAAGCGTATAGTCTAGCTCTGGAGTAGTTACAGCCTGAAAAGCCCGGACTCGGCAGCTTGCTAGCAAGGAGATTTTTATGCAGAAAGCTAATTAAACTAAAAATCAAGTAAGAAAAATGCAGAGCTCATTAATTTCTTTTGCAGGGAGGGTGTTTTTTAGGGTCAGCTCCGATCTAGAATCCATAATGCCTACATATAGGTGTATGAATGCAGTTTCCCCCATCTTTGGATGAGAGCACCCACTGGGTGGCTGTCATGTATTCAGAGGTCTCTCTCACTTTTGCTAGAAATGCCATTTTCTTCTTGCACACACATAAAAAAACCTGACAAGTTCTTACTAGAGTTTAATTTTTGACAAAAGTCAGCTTTGTGCTTTTTGTTTTTATTTTAAATCAAGCTCTGTTTTTAAACCTGAGGGCTATTTCCTCTTCTGGAGTTTTGATGTATGTGCAGCTCTTGTACTGATAGTTTCAAGGGTTCATAAAGGACCTTTTTTTTTCCCCAGAAACCCGCCTTTGGCAGTTGCAAGAGATAGTGTTGCAAAGTGGTCCCCAGGCAGTGTTTTGGATCTTTTTATCATTTTGGCAATTAATCAGACTTTGGCCATAGGGCATACCTAATACTCTGCTCTGTGGGTGTTCCTTACAATTCAGAACATGTCATGATAGGTACCGTGCGGTATAGCAGGGAAAGTTGACAGCAAAGGATTTTGTGGGACTTAAGTGAAATGTGGAACACCGCAATCAAGAGAGAATATTTAAATGTCTCACTTAAACTGTCAGGCAAAGTAGATACGCAGTGATGCAGGTGTTCTGAGAATATAAAGTCTGCTGTATGTACTACCTTCAAAGAGATGCTCTGAAATAGGAGTTGCAGCTGAAATTAATTCTGTATAGCACTTTCCCCATCTTCTGGAATTGGCTTCAAATTTGCCTCAGAACAAGACAAAAACTAAACAGAAATATAGAGCGCTTTAGAAATGGTAAAATTCTCACTGGAGTTGCAGAACAGTAAAACTAGTAATAAGATTTGGTGTATCCTTTAATTTTAATACTCCGATCTACTCTATCTGGAAATCACTTAATTAAAAAAGAAAGGAATACCACCAAGGCATTTATTAATTTGAGGGTAAGCTGTGTGTGAAATATGTCAGTCTGAGTTCACAGTATCCCTGAGCTTCATTTTCTTTGGATTTGAAAATAAACCTTAAACTTCAAGGATGAAATGCCTCCCTGGCTCATTTCATTACTTCAAGCAGATGATAAACCAGCCCAGGATTAGCATCCCCTCCCATAGCCATGCTGCTTTCCTTGGGTAGCTGCCTTCTCTGAGGAGGGGCTTGTGAGCAGTGGTCGCTGCCGTCTCGGTAGCCCTCCTCTGGCAGATAGTAGCCCTCTTACACCCAGGAAGGATCTACAGATCTTTGCACTTGCTCTTTAGCTGGTTCTCATAGTTCCATGAATGCAGCGACAGAAGATGTACTTATTAAGGAAGATTAATCTTCCTTCCTCCTTCCTAATGAGCGAGGCATGCGATTCCTAAACCTTCCCCCTCCACAGCGCACCTCCTCCGCTACCTGAAGGAGCAGCTTGCTGGATTTTGTCCAGGGCCAGGCTGCAGAGGCAGTAAGCTTTGTGATTTTTCTCTCCGACGAAAGGGTGGAGTTAATTGGCTTTGAAGTTCCCGAACCCGTGTTCCGGATAAGAGACTTACAAGGAGCACCTGTGAGAGGGAGGCTCGGAGGAGGGCAAATGGCTCTGAAAGCAGAGCAGCGCTGGCCGGGCCACAGACGCCTGCTCTGGAGCCCCCCGTTAGCACTTGATGTGGAACTGGAACTGGAGTGATTTCCGTGATTTCTCTGACAGAACTGGCCCTTCTCGGTGCTGTTAAAGCATCTGTGCAGATGATTATTTTATCCTGGTAACTCAGAAAATACTCTGAAATCTTTATGTATTTATTTACTTATTAATTCCTTAGGGAGCAAAAATGAAGTAGCCCCCCCCTCCCCCAAAAAACCCAACCCAAACCCCCAAACAAACCCAACACCACCGAATTCTCCGGAAAGACTTAGCAGCAGTCTGTACACCCAGACAGCTGTGCGCTGGGTCCCTCGCGGCCAGGAGCTGCACAGCCCTGGGGATTCGGAGCTGGCTGCTAACAAGTCAGGCAAATTCCTTTGCTCGAACCCCATGGAGGTTTGGAGCTTTTAAAAATTAAAAGAGTCACGGTCTTTTTATGAGATTTATTTTTGTTTGGCTTTCCTGAGGGGACTTTTGCTTGGTAGGCAACGTGAGCAACGTGCAGGAGTTCATTCTGGGAACCTGGCTGAAACTGGTGATTTTCAGGCAGGAGGACTTGTCCCCTTGAAGCCGGAGCTAGTGGGGTTCTTGGTGGGGTTTTGTCTGGTGTTCCCAAACTTCTAAATTCTGCTTTGGGCAAAGGATTAATTGGAACTTTAGTGGTCGATACTGACCGCTTACTACTTGCCTTCTAAACTCCTGGGCTGAAGAAATCTGGGTTCTGCCAGATACCTTTCCAGAAAGATCCCCAAGGGGATTCCACACTCGGGGACTCTGGAAAAATAGCTTTCAAATGGCCATCGGAGATTTGCAAGTGGATATGAATGAATATGCAATTCCAGCATGAAAAGCCTCACTGATGGCTGCGTTTCTGTGACGCAGTGGAAAGCCGGTGGGAGGCAGGTTTACGTTGCACAAGAGGAGAGTGAACTCTAACAGGAACGCGTGGCAAATAGCCTCAAATTTTCCTTTTGTCCACTCCAAGTACAAAGCACATTCCTTTGTCCTTGCTCTCCCCGCTGCATGCAATGTTCATGTGTAGGTTAAGAAAAGCATATGAATGACTGAAAAGTAACAGCTAAAAAGCAAGACCGACTCAAGTAACAGCACTAAAATGACAAAGAAACTGTTAGGTATCTCTCACCTTTCGGGGGGCGGAAGAGGGTGTATTGGTGGCAGTGGGGGGCTAGTGTGCTGCTGGGACTTCACGTGCTGACGCTCCTGTGTGGAGTCGGAGGTGGTCCAGCATCCTGATTCAGGTTTGAAGTGTGCAATTGGACCCTATTCATATTTGAAATTAAACTATTTTGCTACCTATTAACACCTCCTGCATTTTTTTTTTTTAAAGCAGAAATTGGTCGGTGTGTGTGTAAACTTGTCATTCTTGCAGGAGTTCAAAAATCTGGGCTGTAATAATATATGGCTTGAAAACACAGGGCTCCTCTGCATTTGAATTTTTACAGAAAAGCTTTTTAAACCATTTGCCTACAATAATGTGCAAAGACAGAATAGACTGAATAAAGTATGGTTTCTGGATGTAAAATGTGAAGTGATGTGAAGAGAGTGGAGTGTTTCATGTTACCATGTACAGGTGATGGTTGTTAGATGCAGCTTGGTTGGAAATTTTCTACTATTTGTTTTCTCTGTAACATGAAAGAATTTCACAATTTGTAATGTTTCAGGCGATATTAATTGAGGTGGAAGAAATCTGTGAAAAATATGTTAAATGAGCTGAAAAGTGAATGATTCCAACCTACTTTGGGAATGTAAATAATTAGACATCTCAGCACAGCAAACCATGCAATTTTTTAGAGTTTGATCTTTATGCATAAACAATATTTGAATATAATAGCTGCCATGCAAAAATCAAGAATTTAATACTGCAATTTAAGGTGGCTGAAAAGATGCTTTTGTGCAGCTTTACCAGTACACCTGCAGTAAAACAATTAGCTCTGCTAAAAGCGTCTTTTTTAATCCTTTTAGTGGTTGAACCTGAAACAAAATACTATCCATTTTGAAGAAGCAACACTTCCAAATAAGTTTTAGCTCTGGATATATTAAATCCAAAACAGAAAAAAGACCAAAACCTGAAGTTTATTTCTTAATTTCTAAGGCCGAGTAATGGGATGCAAAAAGAGTGGTTTTGCACTGTGTGTTTCAGGGAAGGTCACTGTGCTACCAAGGTTATTAGAGAATTATGCATTTCACCTTTGAAGTGTTATCTGTCACTGCCACTATGGCTTATCACTAGCATATCCTTTAATACTTCCATGGCATCAGAAAAATGTAAACATAAGCAAAATTGAGATGGGAGTCATAAACAAAACAATATTGTTGCTGTGTTGGCTCACTTAGTGTGGTAAATTTTTCTTTAGTTTTTCTGCAGTCTTCTGAAATAGAGATAAAATTATTTTTAAAACAGTACAAATCTGTATCACAATGTAAATGATTTGAGAAACTAGCCCAAACCAGTATAGTCTGCATAAATGGAAGTATTATCTGTGAAACTGCTTATGAGGATGGGACTGCAAATGTTCAAAATCATCACATTGGGACTTTGTTAGGTCCTATCCTAGCTATCTTCCTCAAAATCTTTTTTTAAGATGGTTTTGCTGCATTGATTCCCTTTATCAGAACAAGAAAGTAGAATTGAAGACAAAGCACCTGCTTGGTAAAATGCTACGGGACAATAACTTTCTTCCTTCGGAGGTATCGCGCAGGCAGGGGGTAGGGGCAAGCGGGTTGGAGCTGCAATTTCCTGTGACTGGTTCTTTTGCAGATATTAAAAGCTAATATATACAACACACTTATATAAACTATAATTAAGACATTATGCTATTCCTGCGTGTACCTTATCTCATCAGGTAGTTAAGCGTAATGGTGGTCAGTGCAACCTTTGTATCAAAAAGTGATCTGAATTAATAAATTGATACCCATCTTTACACGTGGGAGTGTTGCATTACAGTACGCACTAGCACTGCACTATTATACTACTGTAAGGGCTTATCCTTTGTCATTCTGCTGTTTGACTGTGTTAATGAGGAACTGGACTATTTTTCTAGATATATCAGTGGAGATCTCTGGGTTTCAGTGACTGCTTTTGGAAATCCCTACTGAACGTCTGAAGAAGAAAGCAATATCACAACTCCCCAAAATTGAGGATTTAATTGCCATTTACACGGTCCGTTACGTGTTTGTGTAATAGAACTGACCTTGCAAGTTTTATTGGTTTATGACTTAGCCATCATTCGTACTTCTTAAAGATTCATGGGGAAACATCTTACATATATAGTTTTATTTGAATATCATTTTCCAAACAGTCCAAACACCCATAGAAAAAAAGGGAGTTAAATAGCTGATGAGAGTCAGCCTAAGGTGCGTGTGCAAAAAAAACCAAAACACCAAACAACCCCCCCCAACCCAAAATAACAAAACAAACAAAAAAATGAACCCCCCAAGACTCAACACCAACAGAAATTCAGAGGCTGCCAAGATAATGATACTGTTCTACACCCCTATGACTAGCCTTTATATCCAAGAGTCCTAAAATATATTTTTCTTCCTCAGTCAGCTGAAAACTATCAAGGGAAGGATACTAAAGACATTAAGCCTGATCACCAGGACATGATTTTGAAAAGACTGTAAATGGCACATTCTTCAGCAAGTGGTGTAATATGTGCATTGGGAACATGTCAGTCCCCATATGGAAGTCCTGCTGACAGTAGCAAAATACTTTTTAAGCAGTATGTACTGTCATACTGTTCGAAAGAGCTGCGGACTGTGTGATGTGGAAGCCTGGAAGCCTGTACCGTATCCCTCTTCCATCTGTGCAGGATGGGTATGGTGCCAGACAGGTAGTAGGCTCTGCTGTGCTCTGCTACACTTCATCTGCTTTCATAACTCCCACTAGTAAAAGCAGAATTATACTGCTGAAATTCTATTAAATCAATGAAATTCCATATGGCATGAGGTTAGTCACTTCTTTTCAATATAGCTACCCTTTAAAAGGGGGTGAGCTAGTAATTGTGAAGATCTTTAAGTTCTTAAAAATCAGAAGTAGAGTTCTATTTTTGTTCCCAGCTTTTAATAGATGATGTGTGGTTTTAATAAAATTAAAAATAACAGTAGCAATAAAAAAAACCCAACCCCACAAACAAAAAAAACCCTCCAACATTTGTGGAAGATACACACCTATTTAACATGCTGGTGTAATGTAGCTGACTTTCAAGATAGCATTTTAGGCTAAGACTTCCAAATGTTATTCTCCAATATCAGATTAGTTTGCTGTAAAATTAATAGATTTTATTTTAAGTTTTAAAAATGGAATATGGCATATATCTATCTTTCGTGCTTGAAAAATTTCCCCAAACTCCAACCAACCAGCCCTCCCTGTAAAGTATTTGACTTCCTTTTCCCATCTTGTTCTTGATAATTCAGTGTCAAGATGACTCACACCTGGTGCTTTTGCTACTCCTTAGTATTCTGATTGTCTCGTGAAGCTCTTCACAATTTCATTCTTCTACAAATGGCTCAGCTGCCTGGAAAAAGGCCGATTGTTGTTTGCTTTTGTGAATCTCAGCATTGAGGAGCTCAGTGAAATACTCTTTTGATCTTTCAATATAATTGCATTTGTTTTAACAAAAAGATGTCTGTTTTCTGTGTTTGGTCTTATTAATGTGGTTTCTTTATGTATTGATCTCCTTACAAATTAGTCTTGCTTTATTAGTACTATCTTAGTACATGTTCTGTGCAAGTTTTGGCTTTTACATTATCTTGTGAAAATAAAAATAACAACAATGTTAATTTATTTTTTTATGCTTCTCACTTACAAACTTTTAAAAGCTTCCTCAGACCTGTTCTTGTCCTGTTTTGGCCCTTCCTTTTTCTTCTGTATTTATTATCTCTTTTGGACCTGTCGGCATATTTTATGCACATGGGTTGGTTTGCTCATTTGCTGTCAGTATTTTCTGAGACCTCTATGTACTCTTCTGAAGCCTCAACGTGTTTCCTAATTACTCCCCAAGAATTTCTGTCCATGTTTTAGGTTGCCTGTTCTACCTGTATTTTTTGCGTTTCTCAGAAGGAATCCAAAGGTTCATCCAGGCTGTTAATTTCTTTATTACAGTAAGTCTTTCGCCTTGCTCTATTGAGGTAGTAGTTGTGAGTTAGGCTGGTCACCTGAAGCTCTCTTGGTCACAGGTAATAACTTCTTGGGATGTTCTTTGGCAATAAGGTTATGCTTACTAATGTAATTTTGGGGTACATCTGTATGCACATCTTTATGATGAAACAATTCCAATGAGAATGCAGTGTCATTCCTCTGCCATCAGTAGAGGACAAGGAAATCCATTTTGTCTTTTCTGATGCTGGCCCAGTCTTTTGCTGTTACAGTTACTTTGCTCCAATGGCAAAATACCAACTTAGAATCATAGAATCATTCAGATTGGAAAAGACCCTTAAGATCATCAAGTCCAACTGTTAACCTAACACTACCAAGTCCACCACTAAACCATGTGCCTAAGCGCCATGTCTTCACATCTTTTAAATATCTCCAGGGACTGGTGACTCAACCATTCCTGATGTTTTTTTTCCTTCAGATACTTGACCAGATGTAAAGGTCTTCCTGTTGATGCCATGCCAGTTTAACTGTCATGCTGTATGCTGGAATTTGGTTTTACCCCTTTTTATTTCAGTTATTAAAATAAAAATTAAAAACCAAAAACCACTTAAACCCCTGAATGAAAGTCATTGTTTCCAAGGTGGAGAAAATATGGAAAATACTAGAGTTAGGGTTGGCAATATATTATTTGCATTATGATACAATTGTTAATTATTTAATAATTTTTTTTCTTTAGGTCTTCTAATGCATAGAGCAGACCTACTCAAAGGTTAAATCAATGCTGCATGGAAAAGAAAATTGTGCATAAAAGAATTCATATGTGTCTTCCTTCATCTTTTTATCTTTAAACAAATGAGTTTTCCTGTGTAATAGTCAACATTGTGTGCCAGGGCTATCTACTCATAGTATCCTCGAGGGGGGAAAACCCCCTAGCTCCAATTCCTCTGATTTATGCTAAGAAACCTTGTATATGGCAATCATAAAAGTAGGGTGGTTTTTTTTCAGATGGGATTCATCTGAGCCCTATGTTTTGTTCTTCAGTATGTTTGCAGGATATAACTTGCTAAAATAATAAAATAAATATTTTTATTTAAAATACTGCTTACTAGAACGGTATTAATTTGCATAAGCAAACAGGCATTTTTCTGTTATAGACTATTGCCAAAAGGTGGCAGTCTTTGTCCCCCAAATTCTGTGCTGTCTAGAAAATGTTATGTACAGCAACCACAATTTATTCCTAGCTACATTAGATAATAAAAATTACTTGTTAAGTAGAAATAGAGGGGAAAACCCCTATATTTGAAAGTTTAAAGGTGACATAGCTATAGTTATATTTTATTTTGACAGTGGAACGTTAAATAACAAGGCTTGGAAGAGAGAGCAGTGATGGGGAAAGAGCACTTCACAACTAGACTGCTAATGAGCAAGAACTACTTACGTTTCAGATTCACTTAGTGCTTTAAGTATTTCAAGTTTTGGAGATGTTATTAGCATCTTGCTCATTAGATCAGTTGGTTGCCATGTTCATCATTTCAACACGATGAAATACATAGGAAGAGTCTACTTACGTAAAAATTCACGGTACAGTGGTTGAGTTTTCCTTTCCAAGCATTCAGGTGGATCCCAGTAAAGCACAGATCATTTCCTTACAGACTAGTGTAAAAAATGTATCTGATAATAAATGATAGCCTTTGCTGAAGACCTTAAAAAAAAAAAAAGGCTTTATATTTTATATTTTAAATAGTAGTTAGTTTTTTTTATGATTGGAGAGGTTATCGAGCAAAAAGATTTTATTTTAGAAAGACTCCAACCTTGCAGTCATATTGAACTACCTTTATTCATATCCATACTTACACTTAGAAGGCTAAAATACTATATTAAACCATTGACTAAAAAGTAACCAGAATTTGATATGAAACTATTATTGTCCTTATGGTTATGGGTAAAACTTGCAGCGTGTTTTTGGGGAGAGTTCAGGGCAGTGGTAGCAGCAGCAGCTGTATACACCACGTTTGCGGAGTGGTCACGGCTGAGGGCACGTATCTGTATCCTCGCTGCCTCTCCGAGGCCCCGGTCCGCTCTGTTGTCCCTCAGCCCGGCACAGGGTCTGCACCAAACCCTGCTCCTTCCGGAGCGCCGGCAGCAGCCCCGCTGTGATTCATGGCCACGGGTGGACTTTGGATGCAAAAACCCTGTGTCTTTAAGAACTGATCAAGGAAGAGCAAAACTTGAAAAAAATCCTCTGTGCTCAGATAACTCGGTACTGGAACCTCCTCGCGGAGAAACGTGCTGAAGACGCTCGCCTGCTCCCCGGGCAAGCGGGGTGTGCGCAGAGGGTGGGCCTTTGGCGGGGCTGTGTCAGACCTGTACTAAAGCAGGGGTTTCTTCCAGTTAGCTCAGGAAACGTCCAAGAGTCTAGAAAGCTTGGGAAGGTTAGTAACGTGCCGGCGTTGGATAATGACCGTAGGTTATTTAGTTCCCCTCACTTTTAACTTGGAAATTTTAGAAGAACTGGCCAGTGTAGTCCTTTGAATTCAAAAGTGTGGCAGGTGAATTGCTTGTAAGCAGTTGAAGATTGAACAGAACGGTGGAAAGAAGGGTATAAACTGACCTATAATTTTTTTATAAACATTTGTGTTTATTATATATGCACTGTCTCTGTGTACTGTCTCTCTAACTACACTGCATCTTTCTCCTAAGGCTTTTCAGTCAATTCTTATTTCTACCAATAGTTACAGTAGACCACTGAGAAATTTTCTGATGTAAGAAGTCATTGCTCTGTCTTTTTGTAATTTTTATTACCGTTTATTGCTACTTAATGGAGGTCCTATATGGATTATATGGACTGTGTCATGTATCAGAAATAGAAAAAATCCAGTTGGTAAGAACTCATTCTGAACCATTTTAGTGTTACACAGAAGTGTTTTCATTTTAATTCGGTGTTTATTAATTCGGTGTTTATTTTTTCAAGGATCTATGATGAAAGCCTAATTACTGAGCATGCTTGACTCCTCTTTGTATCCTGGTGTAGGAAAAACAATAATTATAATATTTTTGTTGTAGAAAATATATTTAATCTTCAGTTCAATAGTATTACATATTTTTCATGACACATACTGCAAATCACTTTATTCGGTTTATTACTCTGGAATGGGTTGTAACTGCTAAAAGGGCATAAAACACACTATTTAAAAGCCAAGTCTAATACATAAGTCTTTAAGAGAGATTTCCCAATAGACTTAATAACAAATGGATGAGAAATTGCAGAACATAATATTGCACAAATACACCAGGTCTATCATAAACCTCTTTCACTGGTGTCGGTGGGGTTACACAAAGGTAACATCTAAGGCTGCCCTACCTGTCTGCTTAAGGCAGTCTCCTGCTATCGCCCCACAGACCCTGAGCTGGAGGAACTGTCACCCATTTTCATACCTGGCTTTGGCCATGCTTGTTGCCAGCGCCGGGTATAGGTTTAATGGAGTGTAGGGCAGCTTCACAGAATGAGGATTTAACACAAGGGAAATCTACCTCCATATGGAACCAGAGAGCTGGCTTAGATGGTTCCTTTCCCCTTTGCTTGTCTCTTACACTAGCGTGTGGGTTTTAGATTGGAAAAACAGGGACGGTAAGGAGCATCGGCAGTTACAGGTCTTTAGGGCTTCATGGTTTGTTGGGGGGGGAAAAACGTGTTTTGCACATGTTTCTCAGAATCAGAGTTGACTGGGAGTCAAAACTGCCTGTAGCAACATTAATGACCTTGGTGGTTTAGTCCTTGTTAGGATTTTCAAGGTTGGAGCACACTTGCTTGTTGTAGATGAATGTATGGCCAAAGGGCCCGTGGTGGTGGGTGAGGAAGTCGTTCAGCCAACAGAGGAAGCCTTGCCAGCAACGTGGGGTGGTTCTCTATTCTCTTATAATCCAAAATAAGTGGAAAACTATTGTTATAACTGCCTCTGCAAGCATAAGGTATTAGTTTTTGTCGGCTTGGTTTCAGTCTTCGGTTGTCACTTTTTGAACCTGCAGGTGTTACGTAGCTATGTGAAGACTGATATTGCTCCCTAAGTGCGTTTCAGAAGTACTTTGAGAGTCAAGAGGAAAAACTATTTGGAAAAAATAAGAGCATTCTATGAAATGAGTTCCCTAGGTCATAGCAAAATCTAGAGGTGTGTCAAACAATGGAAATGAGGTGCTGTGTTGCATAATTTAACTCGTTTTCCAAATAAACTTACATATGATAATTAAATGCTGAATGTTTAAGTTGGTAAAAACTAATTAAGGGGTGAAAGTATAGCAATCTTGTAGTTACTAGGAGAATACGAGTTGCAAGACTTTTCTTAATAAAAAACAAAGCACCTACGGGATTTGAACTCATTACCTTTACAAAGTAAAGCAGATAAGGTTTTGACTACGCAATGCAGCCTTTCCTTTGGGTTTGGCAATTTGCAAATGTTCCTTTAATCACAAGGGCAGTTTAATATTATTCTTGAGATAGAGCAAAAAAATACTGGCTATTACTACAAAAATATTTATTTTTAAAAAGTAATAAATTAATAGGTTGGGTAGAGTCTGTACCTATATGTAGGCTTGTAAGTCTGTATACAAGCATGATTTTGGAAAAGTGATACCCCTATGTTATCCTGTGACTACAGGATTAATTCATAGTGTACCAGCAAATCCTTCTAAGCACATGGAACCAATGTCTCTTTACTAAGAGTAGACATGAGATCCCAGGATTAATCAGCCAGATGAATGTGTGACCAGAGAGTTTCTATGTAGCCTTTTTTCTGTTTCTCACTAGACCTGCCAGAATATACAAAATTATGAAAAGACTAAATTATCACTTAGTTGCTCTTGTAATTAATTCCAGCATCTTCAACAGCAATCAAGTCTTCACAATGATGAAATACGGTCCGGGAGACCAAAAAAGCTTGGAATTTTATCTTTGAATTTCAGCTGTTTCCAAGAAAGAAACTAGGGGAAAATGCATTGATTTACTCTTTTAAAAATAATCCTGATGTTCTTTTCATTAAGACTTTATAGTACTCCTATGCTTGGGAACCAACTCTTGAAATTGGCAGGGATGTGGCCTTGACACAAGGTTTTCTTTGAAAATCTGTTCCAGCTGGATCAAGTTGTTATCATTTGGAAACTCTGCACATAGAGGCATATGGCCATTAGAAACATATCAGAACAAAACTGTCTGTAAGTGAAATCTTTGAAAATTTTTTGCACCGTGACTTTTTAGTACACGGTTAAACAAGACTTTCCTGCAATTGCACCATTAGTCTCTTATGGCTTGAGCCAGCATCTGTCAGGGGAAACAAAGCCTCTCCTGGGGCACTGTCAGTGCCTTCTATACCCAGAAGAGAAACATCTTGTCTCATCTCTCTCTGTGTTCACGTTTGGGCACTGGAAAATGGAAGGGTCAGTGGCTAAGGGGCTCTGTTGATGGGTTTAGGAGAGGCTGAGGAAGATACCGGTACAAGGAGAACAATAAAGATGTGGTTTAAGGAGACAAAGGGAACAGGATTGGACTGTGCTGGGATTTAGAGATAATAAATGGTACAAGATATTCTAGGTGGGGTCAATGAGACTGTACAGGGAATAGCGAAAATTGGAAATACAGGTTGGCAAAGTAAGGAACGAAGTATTGGTGGAGGCCTAGAAAAGAAGAGTCGTGAACATGCTTGGCAGTGTGGATGCCAAGGCTAACGCCAAGAAGGAGGAAGAATAATTGGTAGGTGCTAGAGAAGAGGTGGAGAGTATGAAAAACCTTAGCACTGGAATTTGGGACATGTGTGATGAGCTCAGGATGTGGAGAGAGGGATAGGAAAGAAGTAGGGGTGGCTCTAGGACCACAGTCAGATAGGAGAGGAACAGGGTTAAGCCATGGGCATGTTTGGAGGCAGAATTGGGTACAGTGCAGCACAGAAATGGGCCGAAGAACCCGTACCTGTATAACCTGAGATGTAACGCTGGATTTCAAAGTCTCAGGTAAATGCTTGTAAAATCTGTTATTGATACCTATAGAAATGGATACGAACTGCCATAATTCTGTTAGTGAGGACTGCAAAAGTCTAAGATGGTATTTTTTCGGTGTTCTAACCAAACAAAATTGTAGGGACAAAATGATAATACTGGGGGCTGAATTTAGAGGCCACTTCACTCTGGCATTTCCTAGCTTAGTTTGGCTTTGCATCCATAATAGTGTTTGAACGTTTTAATCTAATGCTTTTGTTATAAAATTATAGAAATATAATAATGCTAATACTGATTTGTTTAAATTCTCAGGACAGTTATTGGGAGAGATGGATTATTTGCTACAATATCTTCGCTGTATCTCCATTTTAAACTGGCTCCATGTATTGAAGGGACATCACCCTCTTGCTTCATGAAGTACTTCTTTCTTCACATCTTTGCAATAATACTCTATTGGCCTCCATATTTAGCTCAGAGAATTCCACTTGCAGTAGGGAGTTGGGAAGGCTTTGGTAGAAAATTCAGAGTTTGATTTTTTTTTTAAATTTTTTTTTAAGTTTCCCTTTAATTCAGTCTGTTAGTAACTGAAATCCTGACCCTGTGGGAATTAAAAAACAACAGTCCAGTTGACTTCACTTGAGAGAGAGTAATACCTACTGTTTTCGTGGGTTGGTTTGAAAGAAAAGACAAGGCTCAGTGTCTTGTGATTGAGTGCTGGGCTAGGCAACGGAAATAAGTTCCTGCAAACTCTGGAACTGACCTTTGTTTTGACTAACAAATCTGGAGGGTTTTTTTGCTGGTGTTGTGTGATAATAATCTGGTTGGAAACTGGAATAAGGACAGTATATCACAGCTGGTTTTGTTGAACTGGACCACAAATTGCAAGCTTGTGAGGAAAAAGCTGAGGGAGGGAACAAAGCAAAGACAGTTGGTTTCACTTGGTGCTTCTAAATGTAAACAGAACAGAAACACCTTGACTAGTCCCAGGACTGCTGTCAGGACAAAGTGTTGCCTCAAGACGCCTTTCCCCTATTGAGTGAACATGGGAGTATTTCCATTTCTCTATAGCTCATTTATGTTGCACATATGGTGCGGGATTCATCTCCCTTAACTTCATTCATACAAAGTTAAACATCTAATGAAGAAAAGAGCGAAGGAAAACCTCCAAAGCTCTTCCCAGCATCTTATGAGCTATTTTAAAATGGGACAAAGCAGCACCTTTGGAGTTTTCTGTCTCTACATATGAAGGATGTTTGGTTAACTTCTGTAGAGAGATGATTAACTTTGAAAGAGCTGAGGTTAGGTGAGAGAAATCCTACTGATGGAGAATTTTTCATTAAATGAACTTCAGTTATCCCAAATCTTTCTTCAGCGATATCTGCCAAGCATCCAGCAATGGTGTTGAGAACTGTCAGAGCTCAAACTATTTTTGCTCAGACGTCGTATAAGTCCTCACTATACTCAAATGCAGACAGACAGTCTGGCATTATCCACACAGGATAGTGATTGTGACAGCCACGTAAAGAGTGTGACCGGTGGTAACTTAAATGTGTGAAAGAGATTAATAAATCAGATGTTTTAATCTAGTGATTTCAGTACAGAGGACAGGAATAAGGATCATAATGACACTTACAGGTTAGTATTGACTAAATATATATAAATGTGTGTCTACACAGGTGGATATAAAAATATGTGTGTACACAGGTGAATATTTAGATGCATATACAGGCCAGCTCCCCTTGATTTTGGAAGGTGTTATACAGAGTAACATTGTAAATAGACCTTTACATTTATGTGGAAGAGAACAATGTACCAGTTGTGAATTAGTCATTAAAAGCAAAACTTTACAAATTGTGTTGCCATGTTGCAAGCGGAATAAAAAAGATACATAAAGGTATTTCCAGAGAATTACCTTCCCCTTGGCACTGAGGTAGGAGAGGTGGCTGAAGGAGAGCTGTGGTTGCTGCTGTACCCCAGGCAGGCAAATCACTTTCTGAAATAGCCCTGAAACAGCCTGAAGTTGTGTCTGCAGTTGAACAGATTCCTTGATGGTTGGGACATATGGAATCAAGAGTGTGGAATAAAACCTTATTTAGCACATCATTCTTTTCTGCTTTGTGGTAGACATAATAACATGGTAGGAGCAGATTTGATAATCTGCATATTTTGTGTCTGATATATTGGCTTTGCACAGCCTCAAGGGCAGCAGAACTCGGTACAAGACAAATGTGTTACCTTCATCTGCAGTCTTCCTTCCGTGCCGTGGCAATCTCCAGATGCCATAACTAAACACAGTGTTAACTTAGTTAAGTTAGAAATGCATCTAATTACTCCAGGATTGTCTTAGCCACTGTTATGCAATGTGCAAGTTTCCTGTACTTTAATCCATTTACAGTTCCATTTCTGTTTGTCCAGCTCTTTGCCAAGCTCAACTCCTTATGTTTCTTCAAAAAATCCGCTAGCGCTCTAACAATGATCAACCTGAAAAATCTGCCAGTCTTGAATGACTATAAGTGGGTAATTGAAGTTATTTACAATAATTGCTAGGCTTT
Organism: Phaethon lepturus; assembly: GCF_000687285.1. Lineage (NCBI taxonomy): Eukaryota > Metazoa > Chordata > Aves > Phaethontiformes > Phaethontidae > Phaethon > Phaethon lepturus. The sequence continues at coordinate 217,976 of NW_010529500.1, read as the reverse complement.
TAATTTGTTTTTATCATTTATTTATCACTTCTGCTTTGATTGTTCTTTGCAGCACTTACTGTGACTGAGCGTTGTCTAGTGAGTTGTAGTGGGATTTGATAGTAGTCATAGTGCAGTCTTTTTTTTTTCCTGTATGGTGATATGAATGAGTTGCAAGATTGATATCTGTCTTAAGCTACAAGCACTAGGAACTCTAATATCAAGATAAAAGAAGCTAAATACTTTTTAGTGTGTCTTAGTCATAGCAACAGCAATTTTAGTGATAGAATTTCCTAGGAAATAACTCGTAGCTGAGGAGAACAGTGTGGGAAATAAAATATGCTGCTGGGCTTTCTGAAAAAAATTGTCTGTGTCTGTCCTTGTCCCCTTGCCCAGGCTCCCAATCTCAAGGATAAAACCAGCCAAACTGCAACTCTCTTGTCACTGGCCTGTCTAAGAACTCCTGTATTTCTGATGGTAGCAAATACTCCTCCAAGGTCAGCATCAGTCTCTGATATCTACACTACTTCTCAATTGGTTATGGCAAGCACGTGCAAAACTATTTGCAATACAACAGTGAGACGGAGAGGCCTGTTTGCGCATCAGCGCACTCATTGCCATGTTATATGATACTGTTTTCTAGCGTAGAAAGTAATAGTGATACCGATGAATGTCCACTATCCTCTGTTGGCTTCTTTACCTTCTCCACTAAACGAACCGCGAAAGAAGCACACCCCAGAACTCTGACGGAGGGAAGGAGGAGTTGCGGCAGAGTTACCACCCATGCCAGGATATTACCTAAGCTCACTTCATGCTAATAAATCTTGTTCTTTCCCGAAACAGCCCAACCTTTTCAGAAGTTTTCAAAGCACCTGCAGCCTTACAGGTTTCCTGGAAAGGAAATCCCTTTTTCACTTCTGAAATGAACCCCAAAATGGGGAAGTCATAGGAAGGTACCTGGGTAATGTTTTTAAAGTTTGGTAATCTATTCCTGAGTGCTCCCACATGCACAGCATAGGCTTCTCACGGAGAAGCCGGTGAAGAAAATCGCTCTGATGATTGAAACACAAGTTCTGGTTTCTCTCCCAGGAATATACTCAACTGCTGAGCTATGTTTTAAATAGTTGTCTGGCTGCACTTTAAGAAATGTTTTTGGCATGTTCACAGCTCAATTAGTATAAATTTTGATTGGAAGTTAGATGTTCAAATCAATAGTAAGGTTATTGAAATTGCGCTGAGTATTTCATGTGAGGAAGGGTAACTGTAGGTAGTTGTAAGTATTTTCCATATACAAAATACTGCTGGTTTTTGCTTGGTAATGTACCAAGGTGCTACAAAACAGGAAAGAAATAAGCTCTTTAAAACAGGGACCTGCTGTCTTTATTGACAAAGCTTGTTTACATTTGTTGAAGATAGAAATCCCTGTTACAATTCCATACGTGGCAGTTTGGGAGACAGGCTTTTAAAGTTACATAAATCCCTGGGTTTGTTTCCTACATATTGTTGTTGTTCAAGACAAACTTTCGGTGTAGTATACTCATAGGATTTTTTCAGGTTTAGAAATTTTTTAGTAAGAATGGTTTTTAATTATTTTTTATTTCCAAAACACAAATCAACCTTGAAGACATCGAAGGTTGTATAGGAGGTGAACCTCAAACAGATATGATGCCATGGGAAAATGATGAGAAACTGTATTTGGGTTCAGGGCTGTTGGTTGAATGCATTCAGATGCTAAGGTGTAAGAGCCTTCTACAGGTTTACCTGTGCTTGCTTTTATTTTAACGACGATGGTATCCCACTGCTCAGAGCAGGGTCAGAATTTGTGGCTCTTGTCAGGCGTACGCTGGATGAAATTCTCATAGCCTTAAACGATAACTTTGCATCGCGCCAGACAAACCAGAGGTAACGGCTCAAACTGGCAAGAGTCACATAATGTACCGAAAGAAACGTTAAGGCAGAGTCCAGTGAGAAGAATGTGTTAGCAGAAAGGTTGCTGACAAACTCGTGTATTTTAACCAACAGAACTGAAGCTGATTATTTTTGTAGCAGTGGGGCGTGAGCCTGGGACTGAGTAAAGAAGGAGCATCTACAATTGAGAGGGTAGATCTTTCATTTTCTGTTTAAGTACATCACAATATAGCTTTTTTTTCTTCGATTTTGAAATTAAATTTTATCACATTGATCTTATGGAATATAAACTATTAATGTTATGGACTAAGATAATGTCAGTAGCTAGTTGGTACTAGTTGAAATTAAGGTAGAGCAGTCTTCAATCCTTTTTTGAAATTTGTAGGACTTCGGTTTGGAGAAGAGCAATTTTTGATTTTATGTGTAGCAGTTGGTTTGTTTTAGAAAAATAGAAAGGAAACCATGAAATATAAATGTGCTTCTTCAAGATTTGATAGCTGAAGAGAGGAGAACATAACTTCAGTCAGCACTTATGGATGAAGGTTAGTGACCCTCTGCAGTTCAGGAGTTCAGAAACCGTTTCAAACATTGCTATGTTATGAATTTGAAATGGGATTCTAATGAAGAAGAATCGTTGAAAAGTAAACTGAAACCCTTAGAAGGCACATAGAAGGAGTAAAGATCTTCTCAGAAGCTAAAATGGGTACCACATGCTCTGGATGTTTGCATGATGTTTTTCCTTGAAATTGTTGTTTTCTTTTTCATATTTTTTTCCACCTTTCTGCCCATCTGTTCCATTTTCCCCTTGCTTTCTGTTGGATTCTATTTTTCTCTATTCCATTCTCTATCATTTACCTTTCCTTTGCTATAACAACCTCACTTGAATGAGAACTGATCTGGGAAAATCAGTTCACTGCAATTAAGACACCATTTGTCAATAAAATTATCCTATTCAGAGATAGCTCAGTGATTTATTTTTTTAAATGTTATTGAGAGGAAACAAACATTTTCTTTTTCTCCTCTCAGCCTTCTCTACATTATCTGTGATACTAGTACTGCTAAAAATACCAACCACTGACTTTGACCCTTTTGGGTTTTTTTGGGGTGATATCTGTTCCATCTCCTGATTCATACCCTGTTTTTAATTCATGCTGCATTGTGATATACCGGATAAATCAGTTAATCTTTCTTATATTTACACGTATTGGGAAAGTCATAAGGATTAGGTCCTTAACCAGGGGAACCTCGGTTGAACTGTACCATAAAATGTGAAAATGGTTCTTTATCTAAAGATTATATGCTGCCCTTGACTTTTGCTCATGCAAACACCTTTCCACGTGTACACCTAAATACTCCTAAAATATAGACCCTTAAATGGTGTAACTCGAACAATGCTCACTCAGTGTTCATAATTCATTTCATGTAGGTGCATATAGATCACTCTCAATTCCCTTCAGGAGATAACCACAGCTTGGTAAGCATTTACTACAGCAACGATTTTACAACATGTTTAGTCAAATGAAAATATATTGGTGTTCGTATTAAGAGTGTCATTATAAACTGTTAAGTAAAAATTGCTAATCATGCTAATGTTGAGAATCATTGCTAGATAACTGTTCATTAAAATAATTTAAAAGGGATTTTTGGCCTCAATATAAAAAAGCTGCGGTATTACATGTGGTTTTTATATTTTTGCCTCAAGAGTGTTAAGGAATTTCTTCTATCATGCTTCACCCCTTTGGGGACTTCTTTAAAAAAAAAAAAACAAACACCAAAAAACAAAAAACAAAGAAACTCCACCAAACAAAAAACCAAAACAACACAAACACCCACAAAAAACCCCACTACCAAAACCAAACAAAACCCCCAACCTAAAAACCCCAGCCCCTGCCCCCAATCATTTGTATACAATGTCTTAATTCTGATATCATCTGTGTATAATCACTAATATGTCATTTTGTGGATTTAGGCTTATTACTAGCTTACCTTTTCTGTAGCTCTCCCAGATTTCTCACTGTCTCCTTCATAATGGAGATATTTAAAGCAAACTGTGGTTAAAGGCTATTACATAGAAAATGCAGTATATGCTTCTGTTGTCTACATTCAGTGTACAAAAATCTTAATTTTCGTACTAGATTTGTGAGGGTGAAGCACATAGCATGGATGCGTATTTGTGTCTATGTCTTCAAGGAAAAATATGTGTCGGTAGATCGTTTGCTTTTTTGTTGTTCTGCTTCCTGTAGAGAACGTTGCTGAAATATGTGTAATTTTTTTTTTTTTAAGAACAAATGTAACTACTGAAATTTTAATGAATAAATCAGTCAAGTATCCATCAGTACTTTTAATTTCTGAGCTGCCCTCCTTACCAAACGTTTCTACTATTACCCATCTTATGCTTCTCTAGCTTTTTCTTATGTGGGGGGATAAATCTTTAAATTTATTTCACTGAGGCAAAAGCGTAATTGAAACACATTGGGATCAATACAAACTATATAAGAAGCCATGAATTATTTTTCTAGCCCACTAGGTACTGATATCTAGGCACTGGTATCTCATGAAATACTCTAATAATTTTTCTTCCGGTGAGTAAGTAAATATTTCAGCACAGAAAGAAAAACAGGTTTCTCTTTTTCCCTGCATTCATTTCTGTATGAAGAATTTTTTGACCCTTCTTTCACTTTTTCCCCTCAGACTCATCAGTCATGATCTTTTGTATTAGATGTGTACGGAGTAGTAGCACAACTATGGTTTCAATATAAAGGAGTACACACCTGCAGAAATGAACTGAATTAGAGTAGTTATTTTCCCTAAAATGCCTTTTTCATATTTAAAAAAATGAGGGCTAGATTTGTAAAACACCTTCAGCAGGTCACTAACATGATGGACTTCTGAGACCCTTCAGATGTTCAAGGATCTATCTCAGTTGCTGGGAGGCTTCCCCCTCAGAACAGGTAGTTTGTGCGACTTCTCTCTTTAAATTCTAAATGCCAAAAAAATTGTGGGTCAAATTAATGTTTATAACCTTTAAAATTGTAAGGTCTGTTTTTACTAATATTCATATAATACAGGAGCAGTAGGAGCAATTCCATAGAACTTCACTGTTTTAGTTGAAATGTTTTTTCATGGCTCCCCCTCACGTAGCCCGTTGCGACGCGTCGTTAGTCGCTGGGTGCTTTCACCCACGTGCGTCTGGGGGGCAAGGTGAGCTGGTACATTTTTCGGTTGGGTCCTGGATTGACTTGTTTGGGGTTGGAACCGTTTCAGTTCAATTCCCATTTAGGTCAAAAGGGTTTGCTAAGACCAGCTGGGTTTACATGGGACAAGATTTTTAAAGGTGAAAACAGTCAAAGGACGGGGTGTCCAGGCAGCACGAGGCTCTGGGAAGGTGGCTCTTGCTCTTCTGTACCGACTTAGGCGTCAGCAGTGTTTCCAGTTTTCCATCAGATCTTTCAGATTGTAACACTTCACTGAGGGAAAAGGTACGAAAAACCTTCCCGCTGTGGTCTGCGGAGAAGGTGCAGAAGCCCCGCGGAGGACGGGGGGTTTAGCGAGGCTCGCGCTCCCCCGGGGGAAGCGATGCGGCGAGACGGACGTGCGAGGGGAGGCTGTGTCGTGCCGCGGCGTTGCAGACCTCCGAACACTAATGCTCCCTTAACCAGCGAGGCTCTGCTTTAAACTGTCAGGTTTTTGTTGAACCATTTACCCTGAATTGGCAACCAGAAATATTTTTCTTGGTTGAGGTTCCATTCTAGCTCAAGCTGTATAGCAATCGGTATGAGTTCTGATTCCGTTTTGATTTATAGCCAAAGGCTTGATAGACGTGCATGCAGTTCTGAGGAGGGAAGCAAAAGCGTGCGCGGCTGTCGGCTCTGCGTATCGTCAGTGAGAGCCTGTAGCTCGCTTGCTTCCTGATGGAAAATGTTTTGAAAATATACACGTGTACCAGTGTCTGATAAATCAAAGAAAATGAAAGTCATGTATTGAATATTCTGTGACAGATGATTCTTTGACTAATGTTTGGTTGTACATATATGAATGTTCAGGCAGGCTAAATAAAAACTAGCAACAATTACTTCCATAGTTAAAATATTCAGAGCTATAAAGAAAATTAATAAAACCTTAGAAAGGCTATAATGTCTTTTCACAAGAGAATGTCTGCAGCAAACCCCTATATAAATTAAATTTTTCGAGTAGCTGTGTTTTAGTGTAACCCCTTTTTTCCCTTCAGATGATAGTGGTAAGGAAAAACAACTACTACAGGGAGCTCTGAGTATTACTAAGAGGAAAAAAATACTACTGAATTGCTGTCATTTGGTAAATATTCTCTAATAGCAGAAAAATCTTCTTGTGATTATGCATCATATTAGGGTAGTATGCACAACACTTCAAATCTGCTAAGTAAAACAAGCCTAATCTCTATTTTTGTAATCCTTCATATTGGATGCATTTTTTAGAAATTCCTTTTTATTTCAGTTGCTTGCAATCAAGTGCATTATTAGGAAATACCTCCTATTTTAATCTGAAGAAAGATTTGAAAAGGGCTCCTACATGCAAAATAAGGTTCAGTGTGAAAGCAACTTTACTTTGTGTTCTTTCAAAATTGGAATGGGAGCTGCAGGGTGCTGAACGCTAGTGGGAAAAAAAATGACCTTTTTATTTATTTATTAGCAGTTGAGCTGTTTTGAGAGTTTTGTACCACCAATCATGGATGCTGAAGGTTTAAAAAAAATTGGTCTTTTTTTTTTTTTTTTAATCTGGATAATTTATTTCTGTTCTATAAAGTATCATAGCAGATATCATGTGGTAACAATGAATTACACAATTCTCAAACAATCTCTCTTGTCATACTGGAAGGAACACTTGGATTTAAAGATGTTATCTATTATTTCAAAAATACACCTTTTTGTTTTCCCCCCCCCAGCGCCTTGTTGAAGCTGCAGAAGATGCTTACCTGAAACATGAGTTTGATGCTGACTTACAGGTAAGTAATAATTGTTTCCCTAGGTATTTATCATCAGAGTGTACTATAACAGTTTATACGATAGCTTGCTTGAAGAACTGCTGTAGAAAGCCGAGCAGGTGAGTAATGGAAGGATGCTGATTATGAAAAAGGGAATTAATGAAGGCTGGCTCAGTGTTTTGACAGGTTACACATTTAGTGTTTGTGTGTGGGGAGACCAAGCAGGTGGATTTTACTCTTTTAGAGATTTCATTTAAATTCCCTGCATGTCTGCTTAGGTCAAGATTTTCAAACACAGTAATTAGCAGCATGTTTCATCGTTGCAGTGTGCTGGCAAGGAATTGTTCTATAGAGAGTTGAATTTGCAGATGGGGTGGGACCCACGGGGATGGGATTAGTACGACCTTGATTTGTGCAAATGGTTTGCATTTGGATCTGTGTCTAGAGCAGACACCATTTTTTTTCTCTTACCTAGAAGCCCATGGAACCATACCATTATTGTCTCAAAATGTTGCCTTTAGGAATAACATGGGAGAGAAAAGCACTGTGGCAGCTCACAGTTAAAAATGTTTAAAAGAAAAACCTTTGCTTAAATAAGACATATAATTAAAAAAAAAAAAAAGCTTAATTCCTATATCCTTATTTTCTTGAATGCTGTGTTAGATGGAGTTTTGTTTACTTTGTCTCTATCTAGATTTAATTTTAAAACCTTCTATGACTATTTGCCATATGTCCATTTAAATTTAGAGCTTAAGCATTAGGAGAAACAGAGACTTGATCCGTAGACCTTTTCGCACGCATTTATCTAAGAAGTACATAGATGTATCTTCAGATTTTACTGTGGTTACTTTCAGTAATCACAAAATATTTTATTTTAATGAAAATTATTGATTTCTGTGCAGAAAGAAAAAAGAAAGAGAACTTTTCAGAGATAAAGATAAAAAAATTGAGTTTAGAAGGTGGTGATACTGAGATCTGCCAGCTGGTGGTGGAATAAGGATAAAATAAGCGCCCTGAAAGTGATAATTAATACTATTGTTGTAGTCAAGGAATGCTGGCTTCTGTATTCAAATGCTTCAGAGTTCTATTACATTCCAGCCCTGCAGAAGTGTGCTGCATTTTGTTTTTGTGAACTTTAAACCTTGGAGAAATAGGAGCTATTGTCTGAATAAATCATAAATGCACTTTATGGAAGATTTTTTTTTTTTTTTTAGAGGTCTACAGTAAGTGCTTCTTCACTGCAGGAGAGTTCTCACTTTGACGAAGCCCTTCATTTGCTGAGGCTTTGAAGGTATTAACACTTTCCTGAAACCAGTTAAAAGCCATTTCTGTGGCGGCATTAACAGGACAATCAAATCTTTGTGTAGAGCTCCGTTGTTTATTACTGTCATGGTCCATTAAAGCTAATCAATTGTTAATCTTGGTTTCAGCGACCCCTTTGCAACCCTTGCTGGGTGATTGTTGTTCTTTATCAAAAATCTCATCATACCATCTGCTCAATATGAAATAAAGGCCAGGATGATTTGATAGTGTACGTTCAAGTGGAGGGGGACAGAAGGCTTACGTAATATACAGTGTATACAATTCTGCTATCGGAGAGGATTTTTTTGGCATTTGTATTGCCTCGGCTGACGTGTGGAAGACGGGATTAAATGCTTTGAATTAGTGGTATGTGATACAGCACCAGTCTGCGCTCTTTGTGCTCAGATATTCTGGAAATTCAGAAAGCACATAAAGAAAGTGCTTTTGTGCTTTTTATTGGTCCAACATCACCTTCTATGTCTTGAGGACAAGTATAGATAATATTGTGTCAGTACATAAAAATGATATAAGGGAGAAATAAAATTATATTAATATTTTTATTGACTGTGAAAAAAACACCAACTTAAAGAAAATAATAACTGGAAGAGCTCATCCTTTAGACTGCTGGTATTCTCTTCAGCAATGCTGAAATGTATTATTTGGTTAGGCTAGACCTGATCCCTTCTGGGCATTTTTCTTAGTAACATTATTAGTTTTGTCCTTAGTTATTCTATAGGTATTTTAATCAATATACTGTAATGCTGCGTAATGGTTAAGCACTCAGCTATCTATCCCGGGACTGAATCTATTGGCACCACCAACAAAAACCTTGTAGTTATAAACATAAATAAAATTCCCAGTGAATTGAAAGAAATAAATCAAAACGGGTGATATGATGTTTAACTCATCAGTATTACATATTGCATGTTTGAGTAATGGTCAAACTACGAGTCAGTGAGAGCTGACTTTAAAGGTTTACCCTGCAGTAATCTGGCTTTGGGAGACTCTTTTTTCTGTTAGGGATGTGAACCAAGTGCTGCGGTTTTAGCAAGTTACGGGGAAGTAACCGTCTAAGTGTTACTTATATTTGAACCTCTAACCCAGTCCAGGGTTTCTGCACCTGGTGTATATGGTTTCAAGCTATTCTGTGTTATCAAAGACTCTTTTCAAGTTGTTGCTAAGTGGAATTGCTATCTTTAATCATGCCTAATAATTTATTTGGGGATATAAGCTAAATTACTATTTGTATTGCTACGGCAAGTTGCCTTGTCACAGCGTTTCCATAGGCTTAAAGAATTGCTCATTTTGCTTCACACAGGACACTGTCTCTGTGCTTGCCTCTGTTTAAAATAAAGTAATTCCTCCGGATTTTATGGCTTTAACATAATGAAAAAACAATGTAGGGGCCAATTGCCAAGCGCTGACCCAGCAAGAGTATTGGATGTTACAGGTTTTGAAGTGATTCTACAACCGTCTTTTAGTTTTGTTGACTTAATTGTTTGCCAGAGAAAAATTTTGGGGGAAAGATAAAAAAGAGGGTAACATCTTCTGTTGGGAGGTGGTCTATTAAAAAGAAATTTTAAATAATTTATAATTATTTTTGTTAACTGAAATTTGGCCTCCTGGTAATTTACTTCCTTTGTGCTTGGGTATGTCTTTCCTAAGACGTGAACTGCCTCGTTATGATTCGCAGAAACACCGAGGTGGAGTTTGTGTTCAGACCCCTGGAAGAGGGGAGGCTCTGAAGTAGAAAATTCTTTCCTGGAACTGTCATATACCTAAGAATTTGTTGTGTATGCAGCTGATACAACCACACAGGTTTAGAGGCTTTCTCCTCCCACCACATTTCCTCAAACCACTGGAAATCGGACAGATTTTGTCGTGTAAAAATACACCAGCGTGACACCCAGCTGCTTTTCTTACGCTGCTACCAGCGAGGTGGTAAAGCACACTTAAACTGCAGTCACGTGGTCTGTGCTGGCACCTAAGTCCTCTAGGATGTCGTGCTATTTATGGGATTGTATCTGAGCTTTTAGGGTAGAAATGCATAGAGTATTGTTACCATCTGAACAGAGTGAGGGCAAGATCTCTATCATAGTGTTGTATTATTTCTGGTTTTTTTAATAATCTTGGGAGGTGGATGCTCAGCACTGGAACTGATGCTGGAGTTCTCAATGGTGCAAGTAAAAGTAACTTGCACTTTGTTTCTTACAAGCTTTAAAAAAAATACATTAATTTTTGGATCAATAAAGATTTATAATACTTGGTTGCTACCCAGTTTTCATACTTTTGGCCCAAATGACAGGAGGAAGTCACACAAACTTTCGTTATGACTACTGGTTCATTTGCCCAGTGGTTTCATTATACACACACATTTGCAGGGTAGTTCTTTTATTTTCTTTGTGTTAATTAAGTTCATTAGTTGACTCGCCTTGTATTCCAGCCGAGTTCTCTCTGCCTGTCTGTGAAGTGATAATAAAAAAGCAAGGCTATGTCTTTTTAATAGAATCAAGGCTAGTGCATAGTTGGTGTCACCTGCACTACTATATGGGTTTTTTTGGCTTGTTGTGGTTTCACTTTCTAGAGGAGCTAGGGTAAGTTCAAGTGCCAATACTTGAAGATGGTCGCCCTTATTTCGGTTTTATGTCACAAGGCTAGAAGAGGATTAATCAAGAACTTTTTAGGAAAGGATTACCTTCTTTTTAGAATACTCTTAATTTAGTGGCATAAAAAAGGAATAATGTTATAAGGCTGCTTTTCATTATTCATTTTTTTTAGATCTATAACGTATGGCCAAGTCTTAAGGAAGAGGTTTTCAAAACTATACCAGTTAGGTACCTGTCTGCCAGATTTTGCAGGCTGTTAACTCCTAATTGCATTTCATGTCCCTGAAAATCTCATCCTTTCTCTTAGAGTATATATGTTGTCTCTAGGAAGAAAAAAAAAATAGTAGTCAAGTGAGCAGGTGGTTATTTAAGGATTTTCCAGTGGTTTACACAGGTGAACGATGTACTTTTTAATGCATATTTAATGATTTTTTTTAAAAGCTTACAAAAGGTGACACTTCAAAGGTTTAGGAGAAAGCACAAATAGCAGAGAGGGCTGGGGAATAGAATTAGTCCAGTTCATAGACTCTACAACTTCTGGGTCTAATCCTGCAACTGTTAGTATTACTTGATAGTTTATTGTTGTCTTTCAAGGGGAGCTACCTGACTTTTAGTAATTTTGAAATTCAGCTGCTAGATATAGAGCTTAAATATAGACATAAAAGCATAACTTACATTGTTGCTACTTTTTAAAAAAATTCTGACCTAAATGCTTATTTAGTATAGTGATGCCATGCAAAACTTTATAATGATGGGTTGCTAATGCTTAGGTATTTAATTAAAATTTAATCAAATAGATGTTACTTATATTGATACCAGTTACTGGAAAATACGAGAAAAGATAATTGAGAATAGCTAGTCTACACAATCTTATCAAACTGCTATTACAACACATGTATTACTTTCATGTTAGTATTTCAGAAAAGTCTGTTTACATATTTATTACCTCACTTATTTTGAATGGGGCACATGATAACTAGATTTACAGTCTATCGGTGTTAATATTTTTTGGCTGTTAGAATAACGTCCACAAGACTGAAATGAGCTCTTGAAGTGTCCCAAATGTCTGCAATGGAAAGGGAAGTCTGTTGGACTTCAAGCGCTTGGAACCAATGATTGAAATGACTTTTTGAAAAGCGCATTTAAAATAGCAGTGGAACATCTGAAGTTTGATGTGCTTCATGGATTATTTATCCAAGTTGCTTGCTTTCTGAATCAGAAATCAATCTTTCTAAACCTCAAGGCTGGAAACTAATATGAGATTTGACAGCCTAAACTGCTTTTTAGACTTTCTTTGGAGTATTTTGAAGACCAAAGTGCTCTCAGCTATATTTGGATGGGATATGGATAGTGTACTTGTAGCTTGTAAGAAGGCACTAGGAAGAGATCCTTAACTAGCACCGATCTGAGACTGTTAACTTTCCATGGCCCTGTGCAACTCCTGCAGCAGTTATAGTTTATTCCATTGTAACATCTGCCTCTGGAGCTCTTTCCTGAGGTGTCTCACGTGGGACCTGGACTCAAGGGGTTTGTCTTTGTGTTCCTGACACTTGTGATACTGTGACATGCTCTTCTATATGGTTATGTGCATCCAACTGGAGACATAATTTGGATACAGCTATGATACTGAAATACTGGCAGGATCTGCACAAGTCTTGTTGTTACTGAGTTTTCTGAACAGTCTGAAGTTTTCAGTACTGATCAAAAGATAAGGGAGATCGAGGAAAGACAGCAAGCATAGAATTCAGAATGTTGTTAAAAACCAACAGCAACAACAAAGCCCTAAACTCTTAAGAATTACACTGCAGTGTGAGGGCTAAGAGGAAGGAAAAACAGAATAGAAGCGTGAGCAGCTAGTGAGTTAGCGAACTACAGGGCACACAGGAGGCATTTAAATGATAAAAGCATCTCTTAGAGTCTTTATTTGGTTTCAGCTTTTCCTTTGTCAATTTTTTTTCTTTCAGAAAATACTTCTGTACTTTTTTCTGAAAGAAAAAAAAAGTTTCAGCTTTACAGTTCTTAGTTTAGGAGTATTCTTATTGATTTCTGTGAGCTCAGATTAAGGAATTCTCAACTGCTCTACCACCAGAACTGTAACAAATTGATTTCCAGACTTTTAGCTCTAAGGATAAGCCCTTTCAGTGGAGAGCACTTTAGCTCATCTACTCTTACCTATTTATTTGCTGAGGTTGGGTAGAGGAAAACCAACACGACTACGGAACTATTGAGACATCGGTGAATGCAGACGTTAGTGGCTAAGATTCTGTAGAATGGAGGCACGTGTAAGGTAGCCTGCAGAGGAAGACTTCCACATGGCTTTCACGCTGCATGCACGGCAGGGAGTAAGTATCAGAAAGAGAGCGTACAGAGAAGGAGGGGCTGTGCACCTTTTTGGTTATTTTAATCTCTAAGCTGTTATGTGTTTTCTGCCTCTGTGGTAAATGAACAGGAAAAGAGAACAAGGTTTTGTGAAGGAGGGGAAAAAAAAAACCTAGGGATATTTTAGTTCATCTTCTAATGATGATGATGAACAACTTCGTTAGCTTTTTCCCTTTGGAGTGTTGTAGAATATTTTTGAGTATTAAGGGAAACTTTTGCCTTCTTAAAAACAATTATAAGCATATAATTTTCATTACTTTTCCACACACGTATCTTTCTAAGAATTTCTAAATTCACTTACTACAAATAAATAAAATGTAAAGTACTAGGACTATTCTATTTTTATGTGTGTTCATGACTTCTGTTGACAAGGAGTGAGTTTGATAGCTAAGCACAGAAATGCATGGAGCTTAACTGTCTCAGAAGCAGAGATGCAGGAGTTGATTTTTTAGCTAATTTGTAATTTCTTTGCTGTAAATAATTGTTTGGCACTTTGGTGCTATTCTGCCCTATATAAGGGAGCCATCAAAAAAGAAGAGTAATTCTCTGCTTGTTTAGTTGAATAGCTATTCTATCTACATGGGGCTCGGCAGAAAAGGAGCAGCAGCTACGGTCTGAATTTGCTGTTGCAAATAATGTGCTCTGCTCCTGAGAAAGTTTGGCATGGAGTTCCAGAGATTCATTCTTCTGACTGCAGTTGTAGGACTCATCCTTTTGGTATCCTGAACAGGTTAGACTCATTAAAGAGCTACCAGAAGCAGTTTTCAGACGGTTCTGGATTTATTCTTGCTTTCCTCTCTCATGATAGCAATTGCTGTTTGATGCCATGAAGTGGGTACTGAAGAACACACTATAAATTCAGTTCTACCCATCAATATTCTGTAAATAATTACAGAAATCTGAAACCTAGAATTGTCAAAGAACTGTGTGACTGAGCAGAAAATTTTGTCTTCCTGAGATTTTTCTTTTTGCATTTATTTGTCCTTTTATGTATGCTTACTACCAGAAATGAAAAGGAAATAGCCTTCTCATCCCATGAGCGTTTTTAAAAATTTCAAGTTCTCCGATTAAGCATTGAGATACCCCAAAGCTTTTCCTGAGCAAGAGACCTCTGTTTCAGAACAACTCGTAATCAGGTAGGTGGGGTCTCAGCATATGAGAAGCCCGTTCAAGTTGCTTCTCTGGTGAATATTGAATTATTTGTATGATGTGAAACAACTGCAGCAGAAGAGCTTGTGAGACACTCAGCTCAGAAGAGCCTGATGGATGGGGCAGTCACTTTGGATCTCAGAGGCCCTAGTCTGAGTTTCTGTTCTGCTTGATTCAGAGGATGGATTTGAACTGCAGTATAAGTCTTTTCCCCTCTGGCACAATTCGGCAAAAAAGAAATGCATTTTCCAAAACTAAGAAGAATCATAGGTCAGATCTAACAGCAATAACAAGATGGAACAAAGTATCTACATGCATATAATACATATATACAGCTTTTCCTTTCCCATGCTCAAATCATTAAGTATTTCCAGGTTGCCTTTTTATGCTCTTCATAAGCATCTTATAAGAACTGTTTAAAAGAAATAAAAGCTGAGATTCTTGCATATTCACATAAATTCACAGGTTAAGGTTGTAAGTAAAACAGAAGTTCTCATTAAAATAGTGATAAAACTCCCTTTGCAACACGGAATTCTTTCTTTTATTGTTTTTGCAAGGCAATTCTTTAACTTATTCCAATAGAACAGATAGAGGAATAAGCTAGTATTGTTCAGATAAAGGGATGATGATGTACCAGAAGGAGCCAGTCAAATGAAAACAGATACGTTCACTTTCAAGCAGGGGGAAGAAAAAAAAAAAGAAGAAAAGATGAGACATTATGAAATGAACTTCTAGCACAAAATCAATAACAATACTTAATGCAGCAGCCTTAAAATTAGATTAAAATTTGTCATATGACGGGAGTTAGGGTAAGCTTGCAAGAGCTTCACGTGAGGCTTCAAAAAAAATTCCCTCTTTCAAAATGCCTAGCATGCCTTCCAAAAGTGCCCGGGCCAGAAGGGCTTCTGCCAGTGCGATTGCCTTGCCACACAGCGTCTTGGTTTAGCCCACTGCTGGGCTAGCTGCTACCGGCGCTGTCAGCCGGCAGCTCCCTCCCGGCCGAGAAGGGGAAACGGGGGAAAGAAAGGAAACTCGTGGGCTGAGATAGGAACAGATGTAATAAAAAAATAAAACAAATATTAATACTAAAGCAATATAAAGTACCCCGAGTTATACTCGGCCCAGATAGCGGTCGCGAGCTGCGCGCTCCCAGCAGCGAACGCTGCGAGCAGCGCGGGTCCCGCGCGGGGACAGACGGCCTCGGGAGCTGAGCGACGGGCGAGACCCTGCGGGGATGGAGGCCATGGAGAGAGTGAGCTGTTCCCAGCGGAATCCCCAGGTTACGGCGAGCGTGATGCCGATGGCGCGTGCCATGGCTGGCCACGAACTAAAACAAAGTGTCTTATCAACTTTCTTCTCACAGCAACGGGTGCTGCAGTCTTAGAAACGCAGCTTTCCTGGACAAAACCTGATTTTATGATCCTATCCCAGCAAAGCCAGGAGACATGGTCAAAACGGCGTGTGGCCCACGCGTGCCACAACTTACAACTGAGAAGTCGGCGACTTTCCCCGCGAGTGGAAGACGAACTAAAACAAAGTGTCTTATCAACTTTCTTCTCACAGCAACGGGTGCTGCAGTCTTAGAAACGCAGCTTTCCTGGACAAAACCTGATTTTATGATCCTATCCCAGCAAAGCCAGGAGACATGGTCAAAACGGCGTGTGGCCCACGCGTGCCACAACTTACAACTGAGAAGTCGGCGACTTTCCCCGCGAGTGGAAGCGGGCTGTTTGGGGAGATGCGCACCTCCCGGATGCCAGGTCCGCTGGTCTGGGCAGAGATGTAAGAGCAGGCAGAACAAGTTAAATGAAGCAAGGGGAAACACAGGCTTGCGAAGGGAAGGCTGTGGAGGATGCAAAAGAAAGCAGAAACGGTGCAGTGAAAGGTTCGGTGTCGGAAGGCTGGAAAGTGTCGGAAGGAAGGCTGGAGAAGGAGAAATAACTAATATGTAAAGGCAAAGCTGTTAAGTGTTAATATCTTTGTGTTGCAATAGTACTGACAGTAATCTTCTTGCAAGTCTTTCTAAAACCATTACCTTTGTTTACAGTGAGGCTAAAATGGAGGAACCATTTCCAGCTGCTTTAAAAAAAAAAAAAAAAAGGTGCAACCACCTCTTTCCTCCATCCTCTCCTGTGTCAGGTTAGGCAGTTATAGAAACAGTAAGAAGCTCCCTGACGTAAGCTTCATCGTAAAACAAAAGAAACCATCAGAGAGAATAATCAAATACCATTTAAAAATGAGTTTCAGAGAAGTTTGGCAAAACAAGTACACGCAGGGAGTGAGAGAGGAACGCTGTGTAGGAGATGAGGAAAAATATCGTGAGTTATTGAAGAATATACGTTCCCGGAGATTGCCATAAACCTCAGAGAAACTCGTTTTATCATTGCCGGAGCAGACGGACATGATGCATTTGAAAACACGTTTCTCGTCGATGTTTATGGGACTATCTATTTCCAATTCTAACTAACCAAGAAAGCAACTAAAGAGCCAGAGAAAAGAAGAAATGACCACGCAAGATGAGGTTAGGGTTGCCAGTGCTTAATGTTTGGTGTATTGGTGATAGCAGACAGGAACTTGGCATTAAAAATCACTTCGTAGCGGGCGCTTGTTTGGCTTGCTTGTCAAGACTCGTGGCCCAGAAATTAGTCATCATTCCTCTCCCAAGGGAAAAAAGGAGAGCTTGTCACCTTCTGAAAATGCTTTCTAATTAGCTTTTAACTTTCCGCTGCAGAAAAGGTCAGCGACTCAGCGGCTCGAGCGGAGAGCCCTGTGCCTTCTACCTGGCCAGCAGCAGCCCTGCCCTCAGCACGGAGCGGTTTCACGCTGGGAGTTGGATTTACTTGCACGCTCCTTTAGTCCTGTTGAGATCTCGGTGAATGTTTTAACAAAACGACTCTCCTTGGTTTAAGCAATGCCAAAGGCAAGTGACAGTTCTGAGGATTTTGATCCTATCAAGATTCGTTTTGAAAAATGCTGCTCTGGCTTAGCTTTCCTTTATCCGTGGATATTCGGTGCGTCTCAGACAGCACAAGGAGGAGGTGATGTACAGAGATTGTTTTCTGATTTGTTAAGACTTCTACACCAAAGAGACACAGCACAGTCTGTCGTCGAAGCTGTGTGTTTGAGATGTGCATTTTGCCAGAATCGCATGTTTTCTGAACTGTCTGGAAAGTATATTTTAAAGAATCTATTTGAAGCATCTATTTAATTCTGTATGTACTCGTATGTATTTTGTATCTACATTTGGTTTCTGATATGTTGAAAGGATGAGATGCTAAGGTGCTTGAGGAGCAGGCAGGGCTGGGGTTAATGTTTTTATTTATAAGGCTCATTGGTCAATGATACTGAGCTCTCCTCCAGGAAAAAAGATCCTTAATTCACTCTTGCAAAATTCAATGCCCTATTGTTCTCACTTTTCTGAAGTCACTGTTTATAACATTGCTCTCCTTTCCCCTCTGAGGGATAATATAATTTATTGGAGCAGTTCATTCATAGTCTATGTGATATCTATCTTTTGGGACAGAGATACCTTTTGCATGATGTACACACTGTTAGCTTCAAACTCTTCCTGTTTGCTTTATGTGAAAGGGTTTGTAATCAGGAATATTTATGCATCCTGGTACCCAATTGTGCTGTGCTTGCTGTTTTTTGCTCCTCGTAGAAAATTAAACTTTTTTCTTTTTGGCTCACACCTACCTGAAAAGCAAAAGATTTTAGAATATTACCCTATGGATTTATGATTACCAGGCAGATAGCCAGTAATAAGCAGTGATATCTGATACTACGGCCCAGACATTCTCTGCTTTTTTCCACCTTTTTCCTATTATCTTTAGGTTTAATAAACTATAAATGGGAGAAATAAATCGCAGACCATCTTTTCTCTTTTTGTGCTTTTTTTTTTTTTTTTTGAGGTGCTTCGTGATGAGATTAAGTTAAAGGTCATATATTCTTCCAACCTCGTATTTAGGAATAGGCAAATTATTGAGAAGGGTGGAAGTAATCTAGGTTTATTAATTTTTGTGGGAGAGCAGCTTTTTTGCTACACAACAATAATTTTAAATGGAAATAACAGTATTATAGATAAAGATTTAATGAATATATATGAGAAAGGCAAGATAGAAGTCACTAAGCAGTTCATAGCTTTAGATGAGGTCACGTTTCTGACTTGTGGAGTATGAAAGGGAGTAAATCTTAGATGATCATAGCGGAAATATTTCCAGGTTATTGTACATACTGCTTATTGTAGGAAAAAAGTTACTTTCTTGCCTTTGACTTACAAGAAGATATTGAGTGAAAACCAGCTACATTCATACCTTATTTCAATTGCATGTATTATTTCTTTGTTTCTGAACCTCACATAATTACTCACAAAATTAAAATACTAAGCTCATTATTTCAATCCTAAGATATAACTTGCTTTAGACTTATGCTTTGTCTCTAATTGTAGTGTCTGTGTGTTGAGCTTCATTAACTTGAAACAGAAGGAGCCCCGCTTTTGTGTTGAAGTTAATTAAAGCTGGTAATGATTATTGTCTGAGAATTTTCTGGGTTCAAGTAGGTTATTTTGTCTCTGCCTCTATTTTCACGCATCATTTCATCAATCATGTGGTTGGTTGATTCATATATTACACAGGATTTGTCTGAATTCAGTGGTCTATGGGGATTTTTTAATCATAAAAATACACTTGCATATTTGTTTAATGGTTAATTGAAAGCTCCTGCTTGTGAAGTAGTCACTGGTGACATCTAAACTCATATTTTTAATTTTTTTTTTTGAAAAATAAAAGCAGTTCATTTTCAATGAATAGTATAGGTAATAGCACAAAACACAACAGATAGAACAATGCCAAGGGCTACAGTTAATGGCTTTCTGGTCTTTTTAATATAAAAATGGAAAATTTCAAAACATGACAATTCTATGATGATGTGTAAAAACTTCAGACTTAGAAGTACAGTCTTTTGACCATGACTGACAGCATGAAATCTATGCATATGTGTTGTGGTTTAGCCCCAGCCAGCAATTAAGCCCCACACAGCCGCTCATACCAACTCCAAAGCACTTTACCAACTATCAGGAAGAAAAAACAACTCCATCCCAGCCAAAACATGGAAAATATTTATAGGCACGTATAGTTTAGTATTTATGGTTTAATAATTTTGTTCAAAGTTATGCATTTCAACCTTACATATATTGCCTGATGTACAGATCTTTATTACTGTTTTTGTGGGTCATGCTGTGGGAGATGTCCTGCTTACCCCCACCCCCCCCCCACAAACCCAAACCCCCCAAAAACCCCAAAACAATAAAAAACCCTCATGGTGAAAGACTGTGTCTAAGATCAGGCCAAGGGCTATTGCAACAAAGTGCAATGGATAAATAGATAAACAGAGGAAATAAAAAATAGAGGATGTACTTGCCTATGGGAAAAGCTTGGAAAAAGTGATGGTATGTTCCTTGAAAACTCAGAGGCCAAGTTTAAGTGTTTTGTTTGCAGTTCATGTAAAAAAAAAAAAGGCAATACTACAATAACAGTAATTTGATTTAATATTACATTTTATGTGTTTCATATTTCAGATTTAAACTAACAGCTATGTAGCTAAAGCTTTCAGACTATTCAATTTAGATGTAAAAAAAGGACTTGAAATCTTATTCTGCATCCAGTTAGCTTCTCGAAATAGGGAGTGTGCGTTCAGAGAAATATTACTGTGGATCCAAAATGTGCCTATCAAAAATATTAATGAAAAGTTTAATGGATATTCTGTGCCTGTGTGAAGCTCCTGCTGACAGTGGCAGCTCAAAGGCTTTCAGCATCACGTGCAAAACAATTTTGCAGCAAAGAAGGGTTGAGCTGGGGGGTGTGTGTGTTATGTTGGAAGGGACAGTGGAGATTTTGGGTATAGGGCTGACAAAGGCCAGCTGGATGGCAAGGTGAGATCTGTTACAATTTGTAGGGCTTGTGGGAGCTTATGCTGGACGTGTGATTTTTGGGAAAGGTGTATGGAATCGTGATGAGTAATACGGTCTGGATGGAGGTCACATGAGGTTGCAAAAGGCTGTGGGAGGTCTTGGGCTTTCCGAGGCTTTCTCCCCAGCCCACCAGTAGACCTTGCCACCCTAGCACAGTTCCGAACTGTTCTGCAAGGTCTTCTCTCCTTTCTGTCACACTTCCTCTCTCACCGGTGCTTGGTGCAGTTCCCCCCCCTTCAAATTCTGCCCCCGTGGTGGCGGCAGGAGCAGCAGCAGCCCCAGCAGCAGAGGGCTGTAGAGGGAGGTTGGGGATCTGCTCTGTGAAAGCGTGTGCTACCCTAACGCATCTTCGCTCTCTTGCCGTTGGCAACATAGACGGTCTGCTGCCCTGGACACCTCTGCCTGTGTTCAGCACTGCCTGGCTGTTGGCTGATCGTGTGTTACACGAGGACCTTCCATAGCGAGCTGTGTACTATTTTTCGTAAGACCAGGTACCACTTCAGATCCCTGTAAATAAGTGTCGTGTCTTCTAGTGCATTCATGTAGGAGCTGGGGATCCGGCTGTTCCCTGCAAACACTTAGGAAATTACTAGCTCCATGAAGTATCGCTGTGTTGGTGTCACTGATTAACGATGGCGGTAGGGATGTTCAAAGTTCGGTGCACACCTCCCGGTGAGGGGGTGAATCCTATGTTGCCTTTTGAAAATTGTCCCTATTTTTACTGAAATTCCTGTACAGATAAACGGCTATTGAAGTAGTTCTCTAGAGTTCAAGTGATTATTGTTCTCCTAGAAAGACCCAAATTTCCAGGCTTTAACTACCTGTAAAATGTTAGTAATATGAAAAGGCATGGTAAGGAGGTGAAATATAAGATGGTGGTGTTATGAAAAATCTCTCAATTTCTATACCTGCTCCCCTTCCCTACTGCATTCTGTCTCTCAGAATTGCAATTTTCTGCAGATTTTATGGGGTCTATATTCATTGGGATCTATTACAGGTGGTAGAATGGGAAATCTTTTAAAGATTAATTGTAATTCAGAAAATAAGAACGTGTAGTATGTACTATAAAAAATACTTGAGTCCCAAAATGTTCGTCATTTTTGGTCCAAGTTCTGCACCAAGTTGTTTCTCCATAAAATAGCAGCTTAATTAGCATCCACAATTATACCCATAGATAAATATATATATATTTTTTAAAATTCCTTGTGGTCTCTTTGTAAATACTTTGCTATATATTACCTCCAAATAATGTCCCAATCCTTGACCTTCCTACATACTGGCAGCACCAGCATTACTCTGAGTGGGGGTTGCTGGGCTTGTGGAGAAAGGAAATAGTAATTTAGGGAGATTCTGCTGAAAGAAGGCAGTGAATGACACAAGGTGGAGACAGAGCAGTTTTAAACAAGGACCCCCTGCAATCCTGGTTTTACACATTGCTTGCTTTCACTTTAATCAAAGGGTAATACTTTCCAGTAGCGCTTGGGACTGGTTGGAGTGAAAGCTATTCAGCCTTGGCAGCTTTTTTCCATCCATTGGTGAGCTTTTTTCCTCCCACCCCTGATGTATCAAGAGTTGTTCCTTCCCTTCATCCTATCCCAACACAGGTGTTCACCTCATCTTCCTGTTTTCCCTTTGTGGGTGAGAGAACAAAACAGGGAAGTGGGATTGTTGTCAAGTCCAAAGTGTTTCAGCTGATTCAGTTTTGTCTTACACTGGTGACTCACACCTGCCGAACTTGTGTAAACCATGAGTGATGCTGGTAAATCTGGACAGAGGTACAAGGAGAGAATTTACAGGATACAGAACTGTTTGATTTCTTGTCTTGTCCTTTCTCTTCAGACTGTCATTCAGCTCTGCTTTTGACCGATAAAGCATTTCTGCAGTGACAAATCCTCTGGTGCACAACCGAGGATGTGTCTGATGGTTTCATTAGCTTTTGCCATGGTTGCCCAGCTCCTCGAGTGCACGGGCGTGCTCACCCCTGGGTGCAGGCACCTCTGGGCTCTTGGTTCTAGATATGCCCTGATGTTAACTTGTGAATTTGGTGAGCGTTGCACCTCAGCCTGTAAGTGAAGTCCAGAAGAACAGTATAAAAGCTGTGTGTTTTGAATTGGACTTCATAGTGCCATAAACAGTGACATCATTGTATATACACACAAATATATAATGATGAATACAGCAAATGCAATCTTGGATGTTGGCTGGAAAATGCATGCTCCGGGCTCGGATTTAATAGGAACTTTCATATTCCGTTCTTGGAATATAAAGCCAGCATTTTTGTCTATTTTGACTTTTGCATTAATAAAATGAGGTCAGGAAATCTGTTAAAGTTTATCTTTAAAAACGTTTTCAACCCAATCACCTTGTTTTAAAAATCATTTCCGTTTGTTATCTGCACATTTAAGTAGATTGCGTTTCCTTGTGATTGATTCTCTGAAGGAAAGCACTAACAGATTCCTGTAATTGATTATACTTTAATGATACATAATGGCAAGTTCTGTTTTCCATTATTGTTACCCTACACGCTGAACTGTAACTGCCGCGATACCAGAATGTATATCGATATACAATTGATTTAGTAACATTTTACCGGCTGAACTGCCTTGCATTAACTAAAAACACGTCTCCGCCTCTTCAACAGAAGTGGTCATTCACACTTTCAGGGCAGGTATCCTACACGTCTGCAGATGGTCGGTTCCTTCAGCTTATTGGAGTTGGCAAAAGACGGTGCTGCTGGAGATCAGTACAATTCTTGTTTCTGGGTTTCACGGGTGATTACAGATGGGAGTTGGCTGTTTTTACATTTCAAATGTTTCACTTCAGTTATATGTTTTTCTCTTTTTTTGATGGTCCTTTTTCAAGAAATGGTCCTCTGCTGCTCCTTACCGCCTCCCTCCCCCAAATCGTTGATGGCAAATAAGGTGGTTGATGATCTGAAAGTGTTGCTTATCTTCATGATCGATATTACCTCATTATTTACTGATGTCCCCTGCTTATCTATATAAATCTCTTCGCTTGTGTTTAGATGGAAAACTCTACAGCAGGGATTACTTTGCATGCATGCATGTGACCGCATGCGTGTTTGTAATGACAGTTAGCACATCTGAGTCCTGTTCCGTGACTCAAACGCCTGCATGTTCTTTACTTGCACAAATAAATAATGCAATTCAGTTGCCACTTAGCTGTACTTTAACTCTTGGACGTACGACCTGTCCTAGCATGTATTGCCGGCCTATGTGGGAAAAATAAGTAAATTTAAAAAAAAACAAATTTAAATTTTGAGTTTTGTGGGTGTTTCGAAAAAGCGTACAGCTGTTGTCTTCTAAATACTCAAAGGACATATACAGGAAACTTAATAACTAGAATATTATAATGATGTAAAATTGGTGACTTATGTTAGAGATACCAGATAGAAGTACACAATATAGTCAGATTATGTACTAAGGCTTCACGTTTGCCAGTTTTAAACTTCCTTTGCTGAGAATAGGGTTGTACTTAAAGGTTATAATTCTGGCAAGTTGTGCCAACAGAACTCATTTGTTGTATTGTAAGTAAGCAGCTATATTATTGAAACATCAGAAAATGGATAAGGGTTACACTTTCAAAATCCTTTGTTTTCCAGGGATTTAAATTCAAGTTTTCACATTATCAGCCATATTAAGCCAGTGTGAGCTTTCTTAAGCAAAAGTTTAGGAAAACAAACAACTGCTGTTTGAACTTGGTGAATGTGACTGTTTGGCAGAATCAAAGTACTTTCTAAAAATCTGCAATAATTTTGTATTTTAGTTTTAAAACTGAAGTTTTGGCTTTAAATTTCAGTTTAAAATCTGAAAACTGAAAATAAAAAGAATCACTTCTGAAGCATATAGACACTTCGGTAAGTTGAACTCTAAAGCACCACATACAGATTTTGTATTTTATTCTGTGTTACATAAATTTGTAAATGTTTTAAATTACATCATTGTTTCTATCTGTATTAACATTCAGCACTTCAATTCTGTTAAATATAAATGTTAGTTTAGTGGTTTTGTGTATGTCACTGATTGCAATTCAGATCTTTCTTCCGTGCTGTTCTGAACTGCTGATAGTAATAGCAGCATTTGTAACATTCACTTTCATTGCATCCTAATCATAAACAGTATTATCAATTAATATGTGCTTATGCTTATGTGGTTACTGTGTGCACGGATTATTAGAGAAATTATTTTTACTTTCAGAGAACAGTTTCAAAAAGATAAGAACTGCAAATACAAAGCAGATTAGATTACTTAAATGGCCTTTTCAGTGGTGATATCTGAAGAATCAGGCATGTCTATAGTACCTGTCGTGGTTTAGCCCCAGCCGGCAACTAAGCACCACGCAGCCGCTCGCTCACTCCCCCTCCCACAGTGGGACGGGGAAGAGAATTGGGAAAAAACTCATGGGTTGAGATAAACACGGTTTAATAGGACAGAAAAAAAGAAGGAAACAACAATGATAATACCAACAAAGGACTGTACAAGAACAAGTGATGCCCAATACAGCAATTGCTCACCACCCCATGATCGACAGCCCGTCCCTGAGCAGCGATTTCCGCCCCCCGGCCAACTCCAGTTTATGTACTGGGCATGACGTCGTATGGTAGGGAATATCTCTTTGGCCAGTCTGGGTCAGCTGTCCCGGCTGTGTCCCCTCCCAGCTCCCCGGGCACCCCCAGCCTGCTCGCTGGCAGGCCAGCACAAGAAGCTGGACTGTCCTTGACTGCTCAGCAGCAACCCAAAACATCAGCACATTATCAACAGCTTCTCATCCCAAATCCAAAACACAGTCCCGCACCAGCCTCTGCGAAGAAAACCAGCTCCATCCTGGCTGAAACCAGGACAGTACCTCACATTAATTTTAGAATACAATACACAATTTTATTTCCTGTTTGTTTGCTGTTCTAGAGGAAGAATTTTTGAACCGTGAAGTAAAATTTTTATGCTCTAGTGCTATGTATTCTCAGCTCAACCCCACATTGCAAAAGAAACCTCTACATGTTTCTTTAATTTAAAAAAATAAAAGTTCCTAATTAGTTATACATAGACAATGTTAGGTTTTTCCAATTGCAAAATGATTAATAATACACAATTAAAATGGAACCTGGATCAAGAACTCACCAAGTCTCCCCAATACCATTATACTGTACCCTTTCCTCGGCAAAGTCATCTTGTCCCAGGGAATCTGAATGACTCTCAGGAAATCTATTCCTGCAAATACACTGTCTCCTCTCATCAGGAATTTCCAAGATTCCCAGTTGGGGAACTTCTTTCCAGTATTTTCACAGTAAAAATAGGCAACTCATAAAAGAGTATTAAGTAGATTTTGGAAAATGTCACCAAACATGTATATGATGTATGAAAGTGCTCTGTTAGTATTCTTTATAGCTGGAAGTCAGTGGTAACCGAACACGCGCATACATAAAGAATGGATCACTATTAGTCCTATAGCTATACTAAATATTTTCTTAAAGACTGTGCAATTTGTTCTTGCCAGATTAAAAAAAAAGTTCCCGTCTACTAGCTTCTAAGCTACGTCGTTAACAAAGCGCAAATAAACGGAGAATAATATCTCTTTACTTATTCCTTTACATGTTAACTTTTTTTTCCCCCTTCTTCCCCCCAAGTTTTGCTAGCAAGATACTCGCCAGATACTCAATTACAGCCCAGACGGTTGTAATGAATACTGTAGAAAAGCAGGTCTGGAACATATCCCAGCTGTTTAACGGGAATAGGTACCATAACATCAAGAGCCACTAGATGCCACTCTTGTCTCACCCCGGTGCAAGTTTGAGAGTATGATTGTTTGAAAACCCCAACTACGCCCTCCCATCCCCAAAGCCCCTTTAAAGATGTTCCTTTGGTATTTCAGCTATTTTTCCTTTTTTTTTTTAATTAAAGTTACAATATGACCCTATTGTTGATAGTATTCCTTCCCTCCTCAGTAATGTTATGCTTGTTTATAAATAATTCAAAGCTATCCCTAGACGATTCTTTTTTGTCGCGGGCCTCTTGCATAGCTATGTTGTGCCATGTCTCATTTTTCTCTTTGGGTGGAATTCACAAACTTCTGGCATGTGTTTTCATCTGTGTTTCTGATTGATTTCACAGCCACTTATAGTGCAAGAAGCTTTAAATCTGTATTTTTTTTTTTTTTAATCTACAGAGACCTTTACCTTTGCGTGTTTTCTATACCAGATACCATAAGAAGTTCTTGAACTTCTTGTATGTTCAGATTTTACCCTTGACAACCTCTCTTACTGCGGCTGTCATGACATTTCCATCCCAGTCGCCTGTCTGTAGATGCCTGTCCCCCAATTTGCATCTTTCAAGATTTTCTTAGCCAGGTTGTTGATGAAGAATAAGTGTAAAAATGCTCAAGTTATTTGAGACAATATAGGAAAAGTTAAAAAAAAAAAAATCCCTAAAACCTTCAACATTACAAAATTGTAATGTTTCATCTGCACAAGGCATGATGTAGATCTGGGCCTCAATATAGTACGTTTCTTTGTTTAATCTCTAGAATTTCTTTGTTTAATTTCATAAAAGGAAGCATTGCACCCCAAATGGATACACAGTTAAAATATTAAGCTTTTCTTCCAAATTTATCTACATCTTTTAAAGAAAGTAAAGTGGAGCTCTGAGTATTTGTATAAGAATCACTCCCTTCTGCATCTTGCAAGCTATGTGGAATATTAGTCGTCACTTGTTTCCAGAGAAATGTTTCCATATTTGGGAATTTCTTTTAAAATGATCACTCAAAATTCAATAAGAAAATGTCTCACAAACTTGTCTGTCTCACAAGAAAAGGAAAACCAAAAGAAATTTGTTATGGTGTCAGTAATATTGGACAAATAAGCCCTCAGATGTTGAAAACATTAAGGGTAGAGATAAATGTATCCTCTTATGTTGGTAAGACTGCGTCTGTTCTCTTTTGTACGAATTTGATATAGCTTTTAATTATGTGATTTTAATACTGTTTTCTATATAGCATCAAATATTTTTATTGCACCTTTAAATGTATATGTGAGATAGCTTCTACATATTGTAAACTACTTGTATGCCAGTCAGAGTCAAGGGAAGTCACTTGCTTGTAAAATACACAGTGTATATTTGGTAAGTAACCTGCAACAGCCTGTGAATAACAAGACTGAGTAACGAAAAATTATAGGCATATAAAGACCTCCTGCACATTCAATTAACTTAGATTTAGATTTATCTGAGTACTTTCTGGGGTATGTGGAATGCTGTGAATTGATAGGAAAACGCAGAGGGATACATCCATTGAGAAAGCCCTTTGTACCCTGGTTACATTCTTAGAGGCAAGGATCGTTGGTGGGGATCCGTGTAGAGAAACGGTGATTGAAATGTCAAAATGTGTAAATACAGGAAAAAGATTTTGGTGCGTGAAAATGTGTCAGTAAAGAGGAGACTGGATTATTTAAATAAAAGTAGAGCTGTCTTTCTAGAGAGTTCATTGACTGTATGCGGATATAAAAGTATTATTCTGTTCTTTTTAGGAAAAGAAAAAACTATTAGTGGTTTATGGAATTAACAACCGCACTAACATGTAGACCAAAGCACAGAGCTGAGGATGCATGTGGAACCTTAACTTTATTGCTTCCATATCTCTGAATAATAACTGCGCAACTTGAAAGTTCCCTTTTTGCCATTTGCAATGGAATGATTTAATTTATTTAAGTTTCTGTGATGAACACTTAATGTCTTACACATGTAGGGAAGGATATAGTCCGTGACTCAGCGCTCAAGTCTCGTAACTACGGTCTGTCTGCAATACTGCAGTGAGGAAGCTTTTTGTGGTCATTAGCAAATGCTGACCTCTCTGTTTTGTATACATTGTCTTGACCATGTAATTGTTGAAGGGCAAGTTAAAGGGATGTGGTTAAATTAGTCTGCAACTTTAACTCACTTGGGACCATAGCAGTTATTTATTAAAGGTCACTCTGTAGATCCGTTCTCCCCTACTATCTGATCTTCCCTTTATAATTTTTTCCCAATAAGCTCCGCATTACTTCCATTTTCTATGAATATTTAAGTGGCGGTGGTGAAAAGAGAGCTTGTATCAGCTTCTCTAAAAAGTGTCTTCACATAGCGTGCCCAGAGAAAATAAACCTCTTACAAAGCCGTATTGGCTCTCACAAATGTGAGGAAGCATTTAGTTTGCTTCTCCCCAAGGGGCAATGGCTGGCAGTTCCCTTTGTCAAGAGTAATTCTGTGCCCTCGGTTGGAGAGCTGCGTGTCAAGGGTTTGCAGATGCCAGCTTTGCTCGAGAGCCACCATCTGCAGAAGGAGCAGCAGCTCCTGGGCAGCGTTCACACCCTCTCTCTTTTACCACACCAGAACCCTCACCCCACACCCATCGCAGCCCCATCCAGCTCCGGTGAGGAGCAGCTCACCCCTCGTGCTCCCCGAGAAGCATCTGTACCCCCGCTGAGCCCCTGCTCCCGCTGTGTCCTCCCTCGCCTCTCCCAGAGCACAAGTGCAGCACATCTGGGCGTGGGATGGTGCCGCTGTCCTGAGGAGGGGAAAGCGGCTCCAGCTGTGCCTGCGGACGGTGCGTCCAGGTAAGACTGAGCGCTGCTGCTCCGCTTGCAGCAACCCCTTACGGCTCCGAAATGGTTTGTGTACTACGGTTTGAAAACCTCTTATGACTGCTCTTGCCAGAAAAATGAAAAAAAAAGAAACCCGAGCATCCAGTACAGTTTTCCTCTCTGTGAAAGAGTTTCTTCTGAATAATGTCTCCCTGCCTTCAACCATGGGCAAGCTGCCCATGTCAGGAAACTAGCTTGGCAAAAAACTATCTTGCTGATGCCACCTTTGTAGCAACTAAAAGGGAGAGGAGACAGACCTTAGAACAGGGGTTTCCAATCCTATAATTGCGTACAAACCCCTGCCGTAGTTCTCGCAGTCCGCCGAAGTGCGAGCATAAAGACTGTGGCTGGCAGGCAGAATGGAGCGGCGAGTGGCTTGCGGCATGTGGCTTGCTCGGTGGTGTAGCCCCTGGACCCGCAGATACAGTGGGGGCCAGGCCGGTGCTGGGTGGTCCCCGTGGGAAACCTGAGGCAGAAGTCTTCTACCGGGGTGGGAGAAAACTGTGCAGTACAAGGATGAAAGTATGTCTGTTGTCAGAGTGGGGGGTGTGTGTGTGTATATTTTTTCCCCCTAATTAAATAGTTTTTCCCCATCTCCTCAAAATATTAAATCAGAATGTTCTCCTCAGATGCAAAAGGGCAGTCATTTTGAAGGAAATTTATTTTAGGTTGTTGAACTCTACTCCGAGACTTAGAATTTGCGGTAAGCATAACCTTTTATAAATAAAGCCAATATACTGAATTTAAGAGAAGAAGGGAAAGTACATGACCAAATGTTTTTTTGAGTAAATACTGGGGCAGGGAGGTTTATTCCCCCATTAGTGCAGGTATATAACTGAGAGGCCATAGGTGCCAGATAAACATAGGCTAAAAATACAAACAAATATGGTTACGAGTCAGATTTTATCTTCCGAGTTTTTATGCCCCTTAATATGTTGAACCTTATTAAAAATAGTTACTACAGAATGACAGTGATATGATAATTGCTGAGCACATGAATATAATCAATGATTTATATGCTTTTTAGCTAACAGAAGCAATAACCTAGATAGTAAAGAATTATGGATTATTTTATATTAAAATCAACACACATTTATTATCGGAGTAGGAAGTTGTGATTAGAATTAAGAACATGTTATAAAATAAGTTTATACATTATAAGATGCCATTTATAATATTATAATTTGGTTATTCATTTTTTTTTTTCTGTCTCCAATGTACAGAATGCTGCTCTTTAGGGGATCATACAGCAATAGACTGCAGAAGAAAATGGCAGCTCAGGAATGTTTAGCCTTACAACTGACTGTTGGGTAAAACAGAAACACCTCAGTTCAGTTTTTCTATGACATCCTTTCTGATGCACACACGTAAGGTGCTGGCCTGTCTGCACGGCCAAACGCAGCGCCATGAGGGGACCGTTAGCTGTGGTCTTGAAATTAGAAGGTCTGCGTAGTACGCAGCTGCCTCTGATGTCATAGGCTCTTCTCTGAATAATGCTAATTAACTCGGGCATAGTACTGTGTGGGCAAGGTAATACGGCTTCCAGTTCACTACTTTTAGTCTCTGAATCAAGAGAGTTTCTGCCCGGGGCTGTGTAGTACAGCATAGTTATCCTTAAACACTGCGTTTAAAGCCTAATGCAAGATTTGAGAATGAAACTTGAATATTTAAGTCACTGAGGCATTTATTTTTTTTTCTATTTCACTTCTCATATTTTCAGGAGGCATGTGCAATTTTGGGCAGAGTAGGACCAAAGTCTTAATCTCCATGCTTTATTCCTTATATGACTTTTTTCTCTGTCGTCTTGCTTTCACTTAATTTTAGTATGGTGAAATATACACCAAATTCAGAAACCAAGTATATACGCAGGAATGTATTACTCCTGCTTATTGCAGGTAAGTAAACACCAGTGAAAGCATGTGCTTGCCAAAGCTTTGCAAACCTTATGTTAAAAACCGTGGAACTATGCCAAGCATTGATGGACTTCAGCTATCACTAAAAGCTAAATTTCTGTTATATTGTTGCTAAGGTTCACAGAACTCTTCAAGCAAATTTGAGCCCCATTGCAGTAATCTGAGGACTGATTTATTGTTCTGTATCAAACTCTAAAAAGGTTTGGTTTTCATGTTTTCAGCATTACAGCAAGTAAACTTTGAAGTTTTTTAGATCTGATCTTGACACACAGCTCAGAGCAAAATCCAGAGTGAACCAGGGTAGAAATTAAAAATGATTCTTCTCAAACCATGCAGGTGAAACCTGTAGCTTTTTTCCTAGAACTCTGTTATGTGCCGTTCAAAGGACCAATAAGAGTTTGTCCTTGTTTTACAAATATAGGCAAATAAGACTTGGCAAACAGCCTTGAGAGAAAGAAATGAAAAGAGAGAATGAAGGAAAATAGGTACAAAGAAGCCGTGAGCCAACCAGCCCCAGAACCATACTGTGAAATGATACAACTAAAATATGTGCATGGTAAATAGTGTGACATTGAAAAATGAAACATGCAATATTACAGCCAGGGAAGAAAAAAGCCAGCTCCCAGAATTGAGTTCTGGCAGTATGTTCAGAGAGTCGAATAGGCATGTGCTTGATTGCAGTTTGGGTGGAGAGAAAGGGTATCCACAAAGCTCTATTTCAGTTCTTTCTGTATTTTCCCACAGTATGAATTAATCGCATCTAATACTAATTATATACTTGCAACATTCTAAATTCCTGCATAAACTGTGGAAAAATGTGAAGACGTTTCCAAGGCTGGAGCAGCTTTAACAATGAATCCGTATATGTGCTTTTGCAATTGTTTGCTGTGCGTCATATTCAAACCCAGTTATGTTTTGCAGATTTACTCTTCTGCACTTTGACGGTGATTTACACTCCTAGGGAAGCAGTTGGGTGAAGCCATGTCTCAGAAATGTGGAAGCTTAATATAAATAAATTGAACACAGACGCTTGATTTAAGTGAATCACAGCCTTTTGACGTTTATAATTTCACATGATTGTCACCAGCTAGTCAACCCCTGTGACTCATGGTGATGCTTAAGCTATTGGCTTGGTAGAAAATGTAAAAAGTTGGGGTTTTTTAGCTATTCTAGGATGTCTTCTGGCCTGCATCCGCACAAGTGAGACAGATTCATAGATACTAACAACATACTAGGAAGCTGTCTTACTACTTACCATTCTGAGTTAATGATGCCCTGATTAGCTTGCCTGTAAACATTAGGTCAAATGAAGAGTTTCTTCCCAGCTTTGAGGTACAGGTAGCTATTTTGTGGCTGCTAAAAACAGAACCATGACCTGACTCCAGTGATGAAATTATTTTGGCAGGTAAATCTGAGAAAGAGCTACATTCTTTCTGTTGCTAGTGTTGCTCTTGCCCGGAATTAGACAGTGTTATGGAAGCTGCTGTGTGAAGATTTCATCTGAAGGGCACCCATTAGGCAGTTGGGTTAGCGCGATCGCAAGGTGCGGGTGCTGCATTCAGAAATGGCAAGTTTGAACAGGACTTTTTCAGTATGGTCTGTTAGTGCTCAGGTAGGGAATCTGGAGAACCTCTCTGTATTATTGTTGGCGGTATAGATTAGATCGAGGACTTGTTGGTACGCAAGTACGAGTAATGCTTTGGAGGGCTAGTAATGCTATGGAGCAATTTTCATCAGGCAGTTGCAGTTCTGCAAGAATGACAAATGTGATAATTCCTATCTTTACAGCTAGGGAATCAAGATTGATGTCTCCCCAAGAGATACAAAATGTTAATTTTGTGGGGTTTTTTTTCCCCTGCATTTTTTAATAAGGCGGTTAAAGATCAGTATCTATTGAAAAAATCAAATAATTTTCAGCAAGATTTTGTTGTGGAAATATATGCTTGACTTTTCTAATTTGAAGTAAAAGAGATTGCTCTCATCTTGAAGTGGGACAGAAAATTGAGTTTCAGAAACAACATTTAGAATTTCACAATTCTTGATTGAACTTCATTAACCCACTAATTTGTAGTTAATAGCAGAGCTTCAAAATAGTAAGACTCCAGTGAGGCTGATGTAAAATAAGAAGTTTCTCATTTTTATCTGATTTGCTCAAGTTTTTACTTCTAGCAGTCTAGTGATCAATATGTTTGCTGCTTCAGTTTTATCTGCGTTTCATGTAAACTAAATTTAGGAAGAATAGAAAGAAACAACGAATAAATAGAATGAGAGAAACAAAGGGTGAAGCTCTTCACCTGTTAACATCTTGCAGTCCTTCAGCAAGTCTGCTGAAACATTGGGCAGCAGTATGATGTGATGTACAAATACTGACATGGGAAATACTCTGAAGGTTTGAGAAACGTGAATATTGGAGCTAACCAGGAAGAATGTTGGTGAGCTAATCCTGCTGCTTTCTGTGGAGAACTGAAGGTTGGCTGTATTTTGAGGACTGTCTTCTCTTTTCCCATTTGGTAATATTTGTCTGACAAAGCCCTGGCCTTCAGTAATTACTGTGAGGCTCAGCTAGGAGAAAACCCAACAACACTTGAAGTTTGTCTGAAAGATGCCAGTGTTGTTCATTAATACTCTGAGCTGGGAGCACAGGAAAATATATTGAATGTGTGGGTCTAGATCTGTCAGCACTGCTGATCTCTTTCTAAATGTTTTTAGTGAAGACTGGGAAGGCAATTTGCTCTTTGGCCAAGGCTGACTGTATGAATCCGCAGGAGCTGTAAAGAACTACTGCTGCAAAGAAACACTAGAAGTCAAATTTATTTTACCTTCTCAGGCACATACAGAGCATTTGGGGAGTGGTTATTAAAACGTGCAGTTGGAAACCCTCTTAATTTCTTCTGAACATAAAAGTGGTATCATATCAGATTAGCTCCTTAGTTGTGTATTTTTTCATTTCAAGACAAAGGGACAGCTATTGTTTTCAGCTGCAGCAACCACCATTTATACTGAGTTCAAAGTCTCTGCATAGCTGTAACAGATGAGAAGCTTTTTCTAATTGAATATGTCTCATTTCCTTGAAGTATTTAGGGCTTGTCACTGTCTAACTGAACCCAAGATGCTGACAAATACGCAAGTCATTTGTAAAACAGTTGAAGTACACGAGATAGATATATATATAGAGAGATATATATAAATGGAGACGTTCTTCTGATTAGAAAATAATCTTGTATTAATAAGTCTTCCAGTTGTAAAACTCTTTCTAAATAGAGTAATATTCATAATGGGAATTGGAAAGATTTCAGGGATGCCATTTCATTATTCCCAATCAGCTTTACTATACACAAACTCTGCAAATTTTCAGTGTCAGCATATAGCTCAGGTAAACCTAAGCTTGTATTTGTGCTCCGAGTACCTGAATGTTTGCTGAGGAATTATCCATGGCATATTTCTGTTTTAAGATGATTGTGTGTTATGTCAGGCATTTTGAATGGTATCCATTAGCATAAGCCCTTCTGTCTTTGAAAATATTTTTTTTGTCACTAGAGTTTATAAGTCTGGTTTAGGTCTCTCTGTTTGTTTAAACTACAGATCAGTAAATGGCCAAGATGTCTATTACATTTCAGGATTTCTTCATGATATGTTGTGTGTATTGTTGTTCAGATCCCTGTGTGGTCTAGTCACTCTATGTATTATTTCAACAAAATAGCTAATGACAAGCTGGTTGCTTAATGAACTGCTTTTATGCCACCTTATTTAGGAGGGAGGAACTTTTTCTGGCAGTTTAAGGCTAGCATAACAATACCTGGTGTAATTTCTCCCTTGGAATCGACATAGAGTAAGTCATCTCTGTAGTAAACTTATGTCCAGGAAGCCTGAATTAATAACCTTTGGGTCAGCCTCACAAATTTTTCATTATTTCAAATATTTTCTCCTGTTGTTAAGCCTTTTGTTCAAGATGACATTGAATTGCAGTGGTCAGATGGCTTATGACCTGCATTTTTCAGGGAAGGCTGTTGGCACTACATGTCATTTTTGTCACAGACTTGAAATGAAGCAAGCACAGAAGTAAGATTTGTGAAATAGAGTAATTATCCAGTAAAATTATTTAAAAACTTTAAGTATGATTATATTTTTGTGAGTATGTTGCCTCTGGCAATAAGCTCAGAGGCAACATACTCAAAAATGATAAATGTTTTCTATAGGTGAGTACATTATGTTTGTACTAATCTCTGTTTCTACAATAAATGGTTAAAGGCAATGTAGGATTTTCCTGCAAATTATAAGTAACAACTTAGATAACCTTTTAATATTCACCTTTTCTCCTTCAATGTAGACACATGCAGGGGAATTTATGTATCTGTATATCATGTTTTCCATTAAGAAGATAGTAAGTATTAAGAAAAAAAAACCCCTATGTGTATGTCCTTAAAAATGTAATTCTTCATGTGATGTTCTGGTAACAAAAGAAGCAGAATCTTAGATAAACATCTGGTAGGAATGAAGGGTTCTTCATGTTTTTCACTAGATGAGCATTTCAGCCTCATTTGTGACTGCAGGATACTGTATTGCTTCTCATGTCTTGTTGTTTTCAATTTATTCTTTACCAGAGACAGGAAGGGAGCAGTGAAATAGGAAATTAGGATGTTTAGAGAGAGTAACTAGGGAGAGCTGCAAAATGGTTTTTCATTTGTTTAGATGGCTGAGAGGCCTCTACATGTGTGATCTTTGCTGCTGAGCTGAGGGAAACATAAAGACCCCGTGTACCCAGTCTGGACTGCCCGTTGTCCACTGGTGATTTCCCCAGTTCTTGGCAGATGCTTCACACAAGGCTCTTCCTAGGAATGTTTCTTGGATTCTTCAGAATCCTTGGAAGATGTTATCTCTCCCACCTCTTTAGCCTGCACTTCTAACCCTTGTAAACAAGACTGAGAATCAAGCTGGATTGTGGGGTAGATGATTCATAAAACTACCAGTTATCCCATGACCCAGATGGGTTTCAAACTAGAATTTTATGTCTTTGGTTGCTTTGATTTGCCTGATCATCTTCTCAAAAAGTGTTTATCTGTTTTAATTCAGAATAGGTAAGTGTGCCACAGAAATTACAGCTGGAACATGGAAAATGGTAACGTGTTTGAAAATCTAAATAGCTTCTTCAGTAGCTTTCATAGAGCCTTACACTATGCTATGGTTTGACCGTAACTCTGAATTTATGTGTTGGGAGTTCAATAGCAAGGCAGCGTACAGCTCAGTAAGCATACTAATAAATTGTTCCATGAGTATCTGAGACTCTAATATAGTGAAGAAATAATTGTACGGTACAGGTACTTTCATGATGTTGCTCTGACAAGTTCGGTTCATATCACGTGTTCCTTTATTGCTGCTGTCATATTTATCATTGTTAGCCCATCCTTGCTTGATGTGAAAAATGGTTAAAAGTTGAAAATATAGAGACCATTTTTATATTTCATGATTTTAACTCTTGGACTGTACCACTCAGTCACAAAAGTTCAGGAAGTGAATAGCATGCAGGTGTTCATTTTACCCATGTAGATATTTTGCAATATCCAAGTTCTTAACTCGCCCATCTTTCCACGTTCCCTCCCTCCCCTCCAAGACAAATATAAACTAGTATTTGAGGCAAATCTGCCTCAGCTGGTTTATGTGGATTCTGAATTTCTGTATCTAGGAATCATGCTTGTTGAAGTCATGAAAAGACTTAGAGTATGACATGTAAAAGTATTTTCTTTTTTTTTTTTAACTTTATTCATACAATCAATACAAAGCAGCACTGTAAAGAATCAGAGAAATTATACTTGCATTTAATCAATAATCCCCTCAGGCATGCTGTTCTTAGCATCATCTGCAGATTTGAAGGGTTCTCTCATAGTGTAACTTAAAAGTTAGAATACTCCAATATATTAGCACATAGCTACGATTTTCAAAATACCCTCTTAGGTTTAGGGTTTTTCTTTTTTTTTTCCCCCTGCCCTTTGTAGAATAATTATTCTCATGACCCATTTTTTTTCTTTGTGAGATTTTTTTAAACACTTCAGATTCATTTTATAAATAAAATAGATGCTGTTGTGTCGTGTCCGGTCCCCCACCCCTCCACCCCCACAAACTGTGTGACTCGAGAGACATGTGTTTCTTTTATTAAATTAACTCATCATTGTGGTCTTGTTATTTCAACTGTGGGTTTAGCTGACCAAATTTCTATATTGCATGAGAGAGTCATTAATCATTTGAAGAGGATTTGTATACATTCAGTTGCTCAACATCTCATGTCTCACTTTACTCTCAAATAAATTCAATAATGTTGCACGTGTTCTTTTGCATTCTTTTGTGTGGTCGATAATATTAATGTGACCTCCTGTGTGTATGGTGGGTGGTTGGAAGTAACAAAACAAACCTCAGATTGCAAGGAGCACCATGACATTTTGTTCTATTCTAGTTCTTCAGTATTTAATTATTTTGATTATCCGCCCCTTGGTATGAAAAAAAAATAATCTGGTAAAATACGTGTTTAATTCATCATTCAGAGCCACAGTTAGTGTTCGAATGTTGTCGACTGCTGGATATGAACTGCCTGTTACTTTCTGTTTTATTAGGGATGATTATTAAACCCCAACCCTGCAAAACACTATATATAGGTTGCCTACTGTCCCTGAGCATAATGTTTTTGAGAAGACAGTACAGCTCTTGCTGAATACAGAGCAGCATTATATGCATGCCTTAGACTATGAAGAGTCTGGGTTGAAGTTGCTTCTCATGGGAGACAGAGAAGATGTAGAGCTTGAGAAATACTTTTTATTCCTGCTTAGAAGTAGGAATGAGGCACTTAAGGCATATGATTGTAAAAAGGCACAAAGAAGTCAGATATGTCTCCACTGATTATTAGAAGCAGCCTTGAGGTTGTCATCAACCTGAATGTGTCAAATGAGCAGAACATGCATGGAACTACACTGATTTAACTTTAAAACTTTTCAGCTTATCTGTTTGTGAAATAGGTTGCTTTTCTATTTCTATAGCACATTTGAAACTGTATGGAGATGTTATTAATGTTCTATATTGAATGCCATTCATCGGTTACCATGAGGTAAGATGGAAAACTTTAGAAAATATTACTGCATTGATTTTGAAGCAGGTCTGTCATTTTGCTATTTTCTTTTACAGAAAATTCTTTTACAGAATTATTTTATAGAAGTTGTTGATCCTGCCTGTTCACTGGCTTAATATGATCTACAGGGGTCTAAGGAGAGATGGAGTCCTGTGGTTCTAGCTAGTAATGAAAATGGTAATGACAAAAAATGATAATGAAAAAAACACAAGGCAAAGTCTTACAGATTTTTTGGTATCTATAAAGATATACAAATGATATAATTTGTTTAAAAAGGTCAGCCCCATAAAACTGATTTTGGTGATATTTGAGTTAGTGGACTTTAGAGGGAAGAAATCCATTGATTGTTAGCTTGAGATACACACCTTTTTCCAGAAGTGGACTGTGAGAGTAAATACCACAAACGTTAAATTGCACTTGATGCACACTTTAAATGTGACAAGTATCTTCACAATACTGTTCATGTTTAAAATATGCCTAACCTTATGCCCAGAGCAAGACCAGGAGAAGTCAGTAGTCAATCCCATACAAATCACACATGCTTGATTTTTGCTTCTTTTCCTACTTGCTGAAAAAGAATGATCCCACCCCGCTTTTTAAAATAAGTGTTTAAAAAAAAAAGCATGTATTTTAAAATCAAGGTGCTATTTCTATGATACTATTATACATGTCTACTTCTGTCTTTAGACTTTAAAAGAGAAGAGTAGCTGAAAGCTTTCTCCAGTGTGTGCCTGTGGGTCTTAACTGCTCAACAAAGCTACAGAGATTGCATAGTGTGTGTCCCCCCGCTCAACCCAGGCATCCTCACAACCCTATAAGCATGTATTTTGCATCTGTATTTTGGCAACACCCACATCAGTGGGCTACTACTTCTAACTGAAAAATAAAATGAGACATAGTGTTTTTAACGCTCTGAAAATGATATTAATCTAGTCAGGTCTTACTGTGTCATCTCTGTTTTCATAGTCTGGAAAGGGAGGATCACCACTAGTGTAGCATGGAAGTAGTGGCAAGATTGATACAAATGTGTTCAAAAATGTTTTAACATCCTCAAGTGTTCAGAAGTGCTTATTAGTCTTCCCCTTGTTTTCTTTGCTCTTGCACAGAGCTTGTCCTCTTGGAGTGAAAAGTGTTAGGCTAATTGCTGCTTCTTCCAAAGTGTGGTTTAGATAAAGCCCAACAGACCTCTCATGATCGTTAGCAAGAAAAATGAGCCGCCTCTTCTAGTATGTTTGTGAATTGGAAGCATTGAGTTTAGAGTTCTCTGCGGTGTCCATCGGGAGCGAGCTGGGAAGATGTGTCCTCAGCAGAAGCACAGAGCTAAGGGAGCTCTGCCTGTGCTAAGGCCAGAGTGGAAGTGCAGGAGGGAGCATTTTGGGTGCAGCTGAGAAGGGGCTGCCCCAGCCCCAGAAGTATTGCTGTCACGCTCACTCAGCAATATGTGGAAGAGATGATAAGCCTTATCAAAACCACGCTACTATACTGGTAGATCTTCCAGGTTGGGGATTTTTGCCTTTTTATTGTTTCACAGTATTGGAGTGTAAGCTCATTGGCGGGGATGCAGGCTTTCTGGTATTTGTGGTAATTATGTGGTTTTGAAATGCTCAGCCTTCACAAACACATAGACTCTACCATTATCGTATTCTGGTTACAAGATGATTCACTTAAGTCATTAAATTCTTGATTAAAGTTGCTCTAGCAATTTTCAGTAAACTGTCTCCATGGTTTCCTCCAGCCCTGTAGGAGCATGATAACTGGCTCAGAACTTACTCATCTATGTAACTGGTATCTTTTTAACATACATCCATGGGGAGGAGGGAGAAATTACGGTGCAACTGGAGTAGGGGTTTGTTTTGCTCTTTAGTAGAAAGTATTCCCTGAAGGTTTTTACATGTATGAAAATGAACCCAGCAAAAACATTACATCTCCAAAGCCCGTTATGGAAGCCTTTTTGCCTTTCTTATTGGGTTTACTAAATTTGAGAGTGACCAAAGAGTTTTTGTTCAGCTTCTGCATGTAAAAATATATATTTTTCAAAGTTATTTATCTGTAAAGGAAAAGCAGGCTTCAT
Source organism: Phaethon lepturus (assembly GCF_000687285.1). Lineage (NCBI taxonomy): Eukaryota > Metazoa > Chordata > Aves > Phaethontiformes > Phaethontidae > Phaethon > Phaethon lepturus. Next base: position 178,001 of record NW_010529500.1, on the reverse strand, counting down.
CTGAAATTTGTAACATAAAGTCACTCTTTTTAACTTTGGTGAATGATTTCAAATAACCATCATAATTACTTGCTACTTGCCACTTTAAGTGAATCAGGTAATCCTTACAAGACCTCCAAGACCTTGATGTGTTATCATTTTACATGCTGGTATAGTTGATTTTATACTATAATAAAGGATTACTTATTTACCCAGTTTTAAAACACTTTTAATAGGGTAATCATATTGGGAGGGAATGAATAGCCTGGGGAAAGGTCATCTTAATCTGATCATGTAGAAAACAGATCATTGGTTTTTGCAAGGATGCAAGTAACATTTCTGTACTACTTCCATAATTGGAGAGGGACTGATCACAACATTTCAAAGCCCAGGTGTTTTCTGAGCCTTGCTGTTGAATAAAGACATGAAAAAAGAAGGGGAAAAACTGTTGGAAGTTCCTACAGAGGAGCAAGTAAGAACTTTCAGAGCATGATCAGAAATTATAAAGATTGTATCTTACAACAAGAGATGCCAGTTTTCTCAAATTTAAACGCTTTTTAAAATTCAGAACACTTTTTATTGAATGAGGCAGTTTGCTTTTATGACCTTCTATACTTGTTCACTAAACAGCTGACTAAGTTCTTGAATACAAAAGCTTTAATCGTATGCTTCAAAACGTGAAGTCTCCTTACTGGACAACTGTCAGAAGAGACTTTTTTGAGCCTCAATGCATTCAGACATCTGCTTCTTCGTTAACACATGAATACCAGAGTGGAGACTGTTGTCAATGTGTTTTGTACTAGGAAAGCCTCCCTTAGAGTGGACAACTTTTCTCATTTTGTTTTTTACTTGTCATGAACGTTTCCGCTTTCAGAGGTATGTCCTACTTGTCAAGAGTCTTGAGAAAAGAAACTTTTCCTCTTTTTTTTTAAACTCCCTGATGGTAATTGCTATATTGCAAAAACTCTCATAGATATTCCAATTATTCATTTCTAGCTGTCTGTGCTATTTAATGTTAAGTTTTGTTCTGCCCTTCATTTTCCAAGTTACTTGCTACTTTTTCACTTTCTGTTGCTCTAGAATTTTGAGGTTCAATGCAAATGCCATAAACTTTACTCGATTTAGTGTCTTCCAGAGATGTCCAGCTTGTCTCTAGACAAGCTGTATGGTTGCAGAAACACTGTGAATATGGTTCTTGCATAGTTAAAAATTATCAGTATAACCCCAATAGCACTGACCGATTAGTGCAAATCATTCCCAGTTGCCTTCTTACACCTTCCTAGTCCTTGCAGCAATGTGAATGGGACAAGTTTTATGCTGTCTTGGTGAAAATAATTTCTGTACTACAGAAAAAAATATATCAAACTGAAATTGTGTCTTGGATTGATTCATATCATTAAAATAAAATACTTAATTTTAAAATATGAGGAAACCAATGATACATGTTTACTCTTATGTGCCAAGTACTTTCAAAGTTGCAAAGACAATTTGAATTAGAATATATCTTTTAAACTGAGCAGCAAATATTTATATTTAAATAAATATGCTGCTTACAATGTTAACAAATACTGATAAATTAAGCATCACGAGATATCTGTTTACAATAAGATAAATGGAAAGGGATATAGAGAATGTCACTCGTCCACCACAGTTTGTACAATACTGCAATTATGCAAGACGTGCAATACTTTTCAGTATTATATTTAAATTACTGATGTCTTGTCTCAGCAAAGTATCTATTGTAATCAAGGTGCTTGTTTAGTTGAGACATTATGCCAAAATAAGTGGCTGAAGTGGAACAGATAGCTTCAAAGTTTCCTTCTTGCCTTGTAGATCAGTTATCCCCTGCAACCTATCCCTGTGGTTCCCATGGCATGCCACAAACCTTGCATTTCCCCACAATTTTTCTATGATACCTTTTGAATGAATTAGTTTTCATCATCATTAACATATGTCTGTGGCAGCCATCCGAAGAGATCATGCAGCACATACTTTTGTATTTTGGCTGAGACTATTTTATGGTGTTTTAAACAAAGCTTGCCTTTGCTAGTCAGCCGGAATGAACCTGTGAAACAATTTTGTGATTAATCTCGTAACAGTCCCATAAGTCTCTGTCTACTATGATTACAACAGTACGTTAGAGCAGACCAGGGCTCTGCAGACTATTAGCATTATAATTCTTTGGGATGGCTCAAATATGGTGAGCTCCTTGCTGAGTCAGGATAGTCCCGTGCTTGTTCTATTGAGCACTACTGATCAGTTTATATTGGCTCGCATTGGGAAGGCTTTCTTTACAAGGGTAAAATATTAGTATCACATGAGAGCTGAGATTCCTATTTGTCCCCAGTTTTTACGGCCTTGTTCGAAGTCGTCTTCATTACGATACAATGGGGGCTTTGAAAAAGGTTGAGCAAACATTCAGAAAGATGAAGATCCTGTTAAGGAATGTACAAGCAAAAACCCCTGATGTGTTTACCTGAGCAAATTTAAATGCGCAAAAGTATAAAAGTTCATGTTTAGATCTTGAGATGCATGTAATAGATTACATGAATGAGATTTCCTTTGAATGCTTTTTCTCCTATTCATTGCTCACCATGCGAGTCTATATGTAAGGTTAGTGTAAACTCACTCGTTGGCCAAGTCAGGATTGTGCCTGGCTATGCTCTCAACCTGGATAATTATTTTGTTGTTTATTAGCCTAATAACTTTTTGGCATGTTACATTAGGCGCACTCAGAACTCACCTAGTTAAGGTTACATCAAAGATTGACCTGCATTGACAAGATGAAATTGAAGTAATTTTCTTTTAGAGCTTAGAAGGTAGAGTATTTGTGT
>NW_010529500.1:68139-175157 GCF_000687285.1 Phaethon lepturus | reverse complement strand
CTTTCCCTTGAGCATTTTCTCGAATGCAGTGTCAGAATGCCAGAGGGATTTACCTTACTATTTTTTTCTCCAATTTTTATTTTTAATTTTCCTTCTATCACCTTTCAGCTGTCACACTCAATAATTTCCTTGAAAGTGCCCAAAAGAAGCCACTGTATAACAGCTCTGCTTAAATGCTGATCTTTTTCAGTAGTATTTTTGAGCTGTATATAATACCTAATGTTGAGTCCTTAGAACTTGCAGGACCATCTTAAGTATGTTATTTTTATAGACTTCTCACCTGCAAAAAATCCCCAACAAACCAACCCTCCCACCAAAATCAAACAGAAAAAAAGCCCCAGGAAAATATTAATTATCTGCAGTACTGTAAGGACTATTTTATGCTACTATTTGCTTTAAAAACCCCACACATAAACAAAATTATTGCATATACAGTTGTAGAATTGAAAAGAGAAAATACAGATTCAGACCAATATGTCAGTGAATACTAAATCAACCGAAGAAACAATTGGTCCTAAATACCCTTAATTGTGAAATAAGTACTTTCATTTATTTAGAATATAGCAGATTTTAATACTTGGCTAGCCTTGCCACTTACAGAACATGATGAAGGAGGTTGTCTACTAATTAACTCCTTTGGAAAAGGAAATAACCCACTGAATGAAAGGAAATAATATTCTTTTAGAGGTGATTCCATGTCTATTCTGACATTCTGATTTGAAATCTGTCCATTTTTCCTACCACTTCCAAAGTATTATAAAACCCATGGGCAAGGTAAATTTACCTCCTTGAAATCACTAAGTCTGTATGTGAATTACTGTAGAAATTATTCCATGACACATAACTATAATTCAGTTAGAGAACAGTATATTGCTACATATTTTAGTACAGAATATTTTATTCCCAAATGTATTCATCTTTTGCTTAAAGTGTAATATTTAAATACAAATTTTGTGTTAAAATTTGGAGTTAGGTGTTGTGAATCCTTTCAGTGATGGTCTTTAATAAGAAAACAAAAAAACAAAACCCTTTTTGTTTCTCTGTGACAATCCTGATAAGACTTATAAAGCCAAGAATTGTCATGAAAGCGACGCAATGGCTTATCTGTAGCTCCAGAGGTTGTGGAGGCGATGCTATATTCAACAGAGAAAAAGGAGAACAAAACCATGTCTTTAAGGACAAGAAAACAAGTGGTTTGAAAAAAAGATGAAACAATCATCCTTACCCTGCTGGAACTTTGCTGTCTGGGGGTGTGGAGAGAGGTCATTGGCAAGAAAGCATGAAATATATTTTATTTACCACTGTACTCCCAGGGGTTGGAATATCAGCCTTTCTTCCACACTTAGATACTATCTATCATAGAAAAGCTACACAGCTTGCTCCTTCCTTGCTTGGAATTGGTATAGAATTGCATTTTACAACAGTCATTAGTGCATGGCTTAATGTTGGAAGGAATATTATATTTCTTACTAAGATGGGAAATACGAGTTGGCCTTTCAAGTCTTCTGCCAACTGTCTCTGGCTTTTGCAGAAAGGGTAAACTGGAAAAATTGCTGTCACATGTGGGCGGCAGGCATGCAGTGCAGTTAATGATCTGTGATAAACCTGGATAATAAGCAGAGATGGTGAAGATTTCTCCCAAATAGAATGAGAACTGGTGTTCCTTGGAAATGATCACGTTTCTTCATCCTTTTGGTTTTGGTATGAGAACAATCAAACCTGTAACAGTGACAATCTCCCAAATGGTATAGAGGAGGGTAGCATCTATGGGTGTGTTGGGTAATTCTAGTAACTGTTGGAATGAATTAATTAATTAAACTACAGTTTTAGCCGAATTATGTCTCTACTCTTTTCTGTACCTTTGGCTCCTGGAGATGGGGGGGAGTGGGGGGTGGGGAAGACTACTGTGTTTTTTTCTGGAACTTCAGGATTCAATAGCTGTGTATATTCATAAGATGTATGCAGCAGATTATTTGGCTCATCTTGGTGTAAACCAATTAAAGTAAAATATCTTTAAGGTCAAATGTTTAATCATGTCAGATTAATTTCTATTAAATTGATTTTCAAATATTGATGTGTCTCAGTCTTTGTTATATGTTATGATTAATGGTATGTGGAACACTGAGTTTGAGTATTTCTGTCATGCACAGAAGGTCCTCAAAATCTAGCTAATATACAGTGACTTCTTTTGTATTTTACTCTCCTCTAAAATCCAAACTACGGGTTGGCCATTTTGAAAAACTGAAAGCTAAAAGTGCAGGATATGGAAAGCTGCGTTCCAAGTAAGCCCCCGTTTAAGATACTGGTTAAATTACCAAGCCTTTAAATAGACGTGTATAGATTGTAAGATTTTTACCTAATTCTTCTTTAGTAGAACAAGTTGCATATCACGCTGAGAATGCTTGTGAAAAGCCTTTTAATTTTTTGTACTTGCTGATCTGTTTTAGCTTTGTAAATGGTATAATATATTTATCCTTGTACCAGTTGTATAGATATATATATGTATGATTGCACAGATTTATGTCTAAATATTCTCTATATTGACTTACTCTCAAATGGATAGTTAGGGCAGAGACTCATGTTTAAGTTAATGAGATTCTTCAAAGACACTAAACTTTGGTCTCTTTCAATTAAGAAACACATCCGAAACTGTTGCCAAGGGTTAAGGTTATTTAAAAGGTTAAAAAGTCGTCTTCATCGTTTGTTGCTTTCAAAGCTTGATAGAATTTCTGGTTAAACTAGGTTGTAAAGAAATCAATACTTTTATCTAAATTGCTTTTGCTTATCTGGTTATATTTCTGTATAAAATAGGCCAAATACTTTTCAGGAATCTGTAACAGGCATACAATAATTTCTTGTTCAAAACAAGTCACTGCTGAGTTTATATGCCCATATTAGAGTATGCATAATTGTACGAAAGCTACTATGATGTGCAATTGTAAAATTCAGCATAAAGCAAACACATTGCTTTAGGAAACGTTGGTCAGTACACAATGGGGAAGCAACAACAGCTGTAGTTAATATTCCTGTGAAGTAAAAACACTTTTAGTTTGTCAAGGGCTAAGTTCAGCACTGATAGCAGTTTTTGAGCTGATAGAAATAAGCTAAACAGAGAGATCCATCATTAAATAATTATACAGGGAATTATTTAAATCTAGAGAGCTTTGTATTAAAAATAGTGCACACCTTGCTTATGCTGAGGGTGTTTGTTGTTTTGCCCTTAACATTTTCAGGGCAGAGAGAGATCTGAGGTAACATGGCGTTTTCTTGAGATGCATTGATAAATCTGGTGTCAGAAATGTACCTGTTCTAGGTGTATAGAGGTAATCTGAGGGATGTTAAAAATATCTTTTCTTCTATTCTAGGTGGAGTTACATGTAAATGTTAATCAATGGATTGATAGATACGTTAAAATTTTCAAACCTAATATTTTTATGCTGAATGTGAATTCTGAATACTGAACGTGGTTTTCTGTTGCAGTATGAATACTTCAATGCTGTGCTCATAAATGAAAGAGATGAAGAGGGAAACTATCTGGAGCTGGGGAAGGAGTTTATTCTAGTGCCAAATGACCACTTCAATAATTTGCCAGTGAACATCAGTCTGAGTGATGTCCAAGTACCGACCAATATGTACAATAAGGGTAAGAAAAGAGCTGTTTCATTTCATCATTCCACTGGCCGAACGTAGGAACTTCCTTGCTTTTAAAATTATGCTGTTGATTAGCTATATATTGTGTGTGTTTTTCAGCTTGCAATTAAACTGAAATTTCAATGGAAGAATGCTTAAAGTATGACAGTTTTGCAATATCTTTCATTCTGTGGCAATTTAGCAATTTAATATGGTCAATGTTTTGCATGTTAGACTTGCATGAATTCTGCCATAGAATATGGCAGAATATGTTTATTCTTATGAATTATTTTCTGGAATCTTCAAATCAGTTGAACAGACCCTACATTGTTACTTGCAAGTTACATTCTGTCTTTGCTGAGAACTAGAAGTGTCTTTGAACGATAGAGTGTAAATGGGAGGGGAATATTTTATTATTTATGCTCTGAAGCTTCTGGGAAGAATTCTGGCTGTATATGACTATACACAGCTGCTGTGAGTTTTCAGATAATATTTAGGAACAATAATAGATTAGTTAGATATTAGTTAGATATTAGGAGTGATGAACTTAAGTCTAAAAACTGGGAATGCAAACTGAACTCAGGTACATGCTTCCTCATTTTCCTTTGCCACTTCTCTTTGATCAGACAGCAGAATTCTGTAATTCTACTGTGCTTATGCAGCACCCACCTATTTATTTTTCTCAAGCCAGTAGTAAAAGAAAAATCAAGGAGGAAAGCACCAGAGTTTCCAAACAATGTCTACAGTATATTTGTCATTGGTCTGTAGAGAGCTGCTTAATCTCATTATCTGGTTCCTCTTCCTTATTTTAATTATACTAAAAGACAGCTAAAAATACATTAAATGCTTTCTTTGTAATACATTCCAGGCTAGCAATTGTGGTAATTCATGCAAGGATGTTATGTAATCACAAATGGAAAGAGGATTAATTTGGATAGGTTGGGCTGATAAGAGATGCAATTGATATGACACATTCTCTTCGAAATTATGATTCAGACTTGAGAACCTTGAGAAGACAAAAATCATGTAGTAACGTCTTAAATTCGGTATTGCAAAATAACAAAGCTTCCTAGAGAGTATCTGAAAGGTTATGAAATTATTAATATGAGGTATTTTGAAAACATTTGGAAAATGTTTAAAGCTTCTAAAGCTACCAAACCCTTTTTTTTAAAGCAAGTGCTAATATTTATTTAACTGATTCTGTCTATAAATTAATTCCAGAATTGCTAAGGAGGGGGAAAAAAAGGGAGAAAATAGTAGTTTGCAAAAGGATTTAGAGGTCAGGCAATCATGTTTTTCTGGAGAGGCAAGCTAGCCTGAGTAGTTAGTTAGTGAGAGCAATAAAACTGAAGGACCTTCAGTTACATGATGTGTAGTACTGTTATGTATAGAATACATTTTTATGTGCTGATTAATTATAATTCAAGGCCAAAGTCAAAGGGCTTGTTGCATCTTGTGTTGGCCTCTAACACAGGGACTGCCTATAGAGATAGGGAAGATAGAGCTCTGTGATGATTCCTGTTTCCACTTTGTCTAATTCAAACCAGCCAAAATCATCACTTTATGCAGCTGCAGAAAACCATTTTTTTTAATCATTTAAATGTATTCCAACTGCTGAAATCTGGTTTGCTGCTGACATTTTCCTTACACATGGACATAATAGTCTCGACTTGGAGACTGACAATGTCTGGAAATGTTATCTTACCAAGAAGAGGCCTGTATACTTATACTTTTTGTTGCCCATTTCTTCAGTTCTGTAATGCAGAGAGGTGATAACAAGTTAATTAAATCCTAGCCTGAGGGTACAGGCAGTAGATATTGATAGGTTTACAACCAAGTGTCTGCACAATATCATTTCTCTAAAAAATTCCTGTTGTTCGTTTCCAGGTTATGTTTTATTTTATTGAATTACTAGGCAAAACCACAGCCCAAACTCACAGCTGAAAACAGACAAGGGTGATCATTGACTATTTAAACACAAGACTCTCAAGTCAGCATAGAAAAATGAACTTTTTATTTGTAAGCTAATTCTAAGGTTTTTTATTCATTTGGGGTTTTTTGGTTGTAGAGATATTGATAATTTGCAATGGATTCAGAAGAGAGTCACAGGGCTCATCAAAGGGTTGAAAAATGTGCCTTAGACTGAAAGATTCTAGGAGCTCAGTCCATTTAGCTTATTCAAGAGATCATTAAAGGATTAATCAGTTGATCTCTAGTTAATTACTAATACCAGATTCTATAGTCTGGTTACCAAAGGTTTAAACAGATCCAGTGGCTGAAACTGGGTTCCATTATTTTGCAAATTTCACAAAAATGGGCTCAGTTAAGGCATGGGGGTTGTTTGCGATGTTGGGTTGTTGTTGTTGTTGGGTTGATGTTTTGAAATGGAAAATAGTGGTCTATTAGAAGGGTGTTGTTCTATATTTGTCTGCCCAAGCCCTTAATCAAGACCAGATTCTTTTTTGATTGTTTTTGGAATAATGCATTGTCTGGAATTAGTTTGGGGAAAAACGTTGGCCTGGTCAGCTTGCATACTCATAGTGATCCCTCCTGGCTGTAGAATAGCTAAAGTGAATGTTCACAGTCCCTAACTCGGCTCTAAATGCAACTGGCATAAAAAATCATGGGACATTAAATATGTTGCTATTCTTTATGTATCTTCTGGCTCTTTCAACCCCTGCACAGAAAAGCTTAAAAATATTGATGGTAACAACAAGGCTAAATAATTCCCCTTGTAAGGAAACCATCAAGTTTAGAACCTGAAAAGAAAAAGAAAATGCAAAAGCAAATTTCATTATATTCATGATGAAATCAAGAAAGCTGAAATACCATAATTATAAAAACTATGATATTAAAATTTAACATGGAACATTTTAAAATGGAAAATGAGAGCTAATAAAAATGGCTGCCAACCTAATTTGTAAGCGTACATGTAACTCTAGTGCCATCTTTGAGTACAGATTGCATGTACCTGCTATAAATGTAGAAGGAAGAGTCAATCAGTGAATTTAATAGACAGTCACAGTTTTGCATTTACAGTACTCCTGATCATCATTGTAAAATATAAAGAGCTGGTCTGGTTATTGATGTGCTCTTATACTTTTCATTCCCCTCTTCTGCACACCGTCGTCCCCCAGTTTCTCCATATCTTATGGTGCACATCAATTAATGTTAAAATAGAAAAGTTGCTGATCTTTGGCACATAAAACCTATGGGGCTCAGAAAACACTATTTCAGCATTCCCATAATGTTCATATGCTGAAGGGATTCAGAAAAAAGGACGTGGGATGACTGTGCTTTGCAGATAAGTATGCTTATCTGTCTGTCAATACAGAGAGACCACTTTCAGCTCTAGGCTGTTTCACAGCGAGCTGGTGCTCCATTTAAACTGCAGAGCATTCTGATGGAATTGGCCTCCTTCATTTTTCCTGAAAATGACTGCTTATGATAATTTTTTGCTTTTGAAATATTTAAGCACACATTGGGATTCTACGTGTCAGTGCATTCTGTTTCTTCTCTTTAAGCACAAAATGTGTTCATTGCCTATAGCCACAGGATTTGCAAGGCAGTGTCCTTTTAAACAATGAATAAATAATTAAGATCAAGTAGGAAGTTCTGTGATAACTGTCTTGGCAAGCAGTAGCTCTTTCTTCCATCCACAGATTTGGTAACTGGCAATTATCAACTGTGTACAGATTTCTGACAGAGAGTGGGGAAAAGGGTTCTTAATGAATTAATCATACAGGTATATTCATAGATGAAAAAGGAAGGGAGGAAGAAAGTTACTTTTTTCATATTAGAAGAAAAGTTTAGTTTTGGAAAGTACAGAATCAATCTGAATCCAGTTTGGGCAATACAGTACCAAGGCAGAAGCTCAAATGTGTGTAAGGCATTGCCTAATTCAGCTGCTGTTGTTTTTTTAATAAGTTCATTTATATGGGTTATATATCAGCACCAAAGTGAGTTTTCGTACCTCTGATTTTATCTCTCTCCTATTATTTTAGAATGTAAGTGATTTGGGACAAGCTACTATCTCAGATATATCTTGCATATATACTTCCATAGGTATACCTTCCAAAGATACTCAGGTATACCTTTCTACATATTAGTTGGTATACTTTAAACAGCTACTGTGGAAAAGATTCATAATAATGAAAAATTATTAATGATTTAAAGCTTACATAATTTCAACATTTTGCTTTAGTACTTTCTGCGATGCCAGCAGTATATTTAGAAGAACCTAGGAATTTGACATAGAATTAAAAACTAGGCAGTTGGAATGTGGGCTAGGCTTTCTGGCAACCATCCATGGAGAACATGGTTTCTGGCAGTAGGATTGCCACTGGGAAAAAGTAGGATTCTAGAATGGATTTATGTACACGAGGACATAATAAAAGAAGGCTTCAGGACATTCAAATCCGATCTTGCAGATGTTGACAGCATAAAAAAAGTAAAATAAAAATAGAGTAGCATTTTACCTTTTGTTAGTATGAGAACGTAGGTAGTCTTAACTTCTTAAAAACCTACATTCTTTGTCCAAAGTACGTGCTGTATCTGAGCTGAAGAACCTACTCCAGTTTCTTTTTTCTGAGTCTGTGTCACCTCATATTTACCTAGAGTTGTGGACAGTAACGACATGTTTTCTGCTATTGAGTTTACAGTCAGCATTTTTTCAAGTTCTTGGAAGAGGCTCATGAATACTTGGCTAAATGTGGATTTCAGAGGAATGTAGATGAAAACCAAAGCCAGGGTGAGGGTGAATGTGTCTTGGTGACATACACTCAGACAATTCTAAAATATGGCACCTCTTGAAACGTGAAGTATAGCATAGTACAGTACCAGAAGTGACACACAGCAGGATCTCATCTGCTTAGGTTAGTGTTGCATAAAATCTAGGAAATTCAAGGGGATGTTGATAAATACATTATCTCAATATCAACTGAAAACAACTCCTGTTTTTGAGCTTTTGCAGTCAGTCTTTGTTTATATGATAAGGAAAACTTTACATTTGTAGTTGGTAGAAAGGGGAAAAGCCCAGGTTCTCTTCAATAGGTCAGAAATTTCTGGACGCAAGCACTTCTCCTTGCCTTTTAAACTATCTTTCTATTGTACCTTCCTGTTTTTCCCTTAGGTCTTTGGAATTGTGGGCTTTTGTATTTTGCAAAATTTACTCTCTCATTCTCCTAGTGTTCTTAGTCTTAAAAAGAATTAAACTGATCACTAACTAACATAATTGACTAACTTATTTTGCTGGCACTAAATTCTCTTTTATCAAGTACTGGTGCAAACTAGGGGGTTGGACCCCTTGAAGTCAATGACATTATTGTTGCAAAATCAGTATTAGACTGCAGTTGCCTCTTCCAACCCTAGGACTGCAAACAGGCAGCTGCATAGATCCATCACAGCAGGCATCTGCCCATCTGGAAGACTTTTTAGTCTTGGAAGCGCTGTATGAACTAGTTCTTGCTTGATCTCCTTTATGCTTATGGTTATGACAAGGCTTTCTGTACCTTTTTTTGGAGATGAATTATCTATAAAGAAGTTGTGAAGTGTCTTGAGGCACAATTGGTTATATGATGTCAGGTGCAGGTCATTGGGGGATAAGAAATTACTGCGCTCTGCCACTTGTGCTTGCTGGGTATTACTGTCCCATTCAAACCAGCTGTCATAAGCTGTTCTGTAAGCTCTTCCCAAAACTGGTTTGGTGAAAGGAATCAGATCAGCATTTTTCCCTAGTAGAGTGTTTGAAAATAGAATAATTTTGACGGAACAAGGATGGGGATGACTGTATGTGAATTTACCTACCAGCTCTTGACAGCAGTCTCTGATATGTGGTGGAGGAAGTCGACATGTGCCAACAGAGGCAGACTGGGGAAAGAGGATAATCTTTTATCTCAGATCTGATGCAGCTTGAGCAACATGTCTGATGTTGCCTTTTTTTTTTTTTAAAAGACAGAAAAATAACTTTTCTTGGCAGTAGAAAGGAAGTAGGCTTTCATAAGTTGATTCAAACTAGTGGGGTTTTTTTCCTTTGTTGTCATTTCTAGTTTACTATATATATAATCTTGTTTTACTTGCTGAGTTTTATAATGAAGGAGTATTTCCTAGAGGATAAACCTTCAACTTATTAACACAGCTGACAGTGGAGTTAAATGCATTCTACAGCTTTGCAAGACTTAGTTATCCATTGGGCTTTTTGTATTTATTAAGTCATTGAGGAAAGAGTCCAAATTTACTCCCAGATAAAGATTAGCTTTTCAAATTTTAAATGCTCTTTATTATTTTAAATGTATTTTTGTTTTCATCACTAGTGAATGTCAGAGGAAAAGACATGTAGGCACCTCTATGCTACGTGGTGGAGAGCTGGGCAGTCTGTACTTACCCCAAAGGATGTTGGCGTATATGCGTGATTCACTGGAGTATTGCATGGCAATATTATGGGTGCAAGATAGCTTTGTGACCACGGTTTTGCATATTAACAAGACTACATACAGTAAAGTCGACAATCGTAATTATCTTCCATAAATGGCTTTCTGATTCAGGAAGGCACTTTAAAGCACCTTCATGCTTTCCTACTTGTTGCTTAAGTTGAATTAAAATACCAGTGTTTGTGCATGTGCAGATAGTTATTCAAATACATTTTTCCTTTTATAGAAACTTAATAACTGCCCCATCTAAAAGGTGGTGGACTCTGCTTCAGGGAGGAATTATGCTCTGTGCAGGAAGAAGAAAATATGTTAGAATCAATTACTGATTTTAATAATGACATGTCAAAATAAACCGTAAAATTTCCTCAAAAGTGTTGGGTCTGGAAAGTTACTCTCCAGCTTTCATCTGTAATGGAGAATGGGGCTTATACTATTGAACCATGTTTCAACTTTTTCCTTGTATGAGTATGTTTTAAATTAAGGAAGTTACATGAACTTTTAGCACAGTGTTTACACTGATTTCTTTTTAATGTTGACATTATTTATACTTAATACGTTTCTCAGCATTTTTCTGCAACTTTGTCTGACGTTTCATAACGTCTGCCACTATAAAAGACTGAATTTTCCCATCCTTTGTTACGTCAAGCAACTTATACTTCATAGTACTGCCACATGATTTGCAAATACATTTTGGGGACACAGTCAAGTTTTTGTAAATTTTGTAGCTGACTAAGTCTTCATTCCCTACTATAATGTATTTGAGAGGGAAGAAGGTGAACGATATTGTTTAAATCAAATAATTGACTTTTAAAAATCTCTCCTTGTAACAGTTCCCTCTTTCCTGCCATGACATTAGATTACAATATGTGCATTCTGCTAGTTGCTACTTTTGGCGCTGGGAAAGATTTTTTTCTTATTATCAGACTGGCTGGTCTTCGGCAAATATCTATCAGCAGCCCAGAGGCTGGTTAGCTTATAAAAATTTCTGCTATCATAAATTGGCAGGTGCCTCAATAAATTATTTTTACATTTTTAAATCATTGGGCCTGGTTCTGTGTTAAATAAGAAAATACAGGTATGATATGGGGAAGATCTTTTTTAAGGAAGCTGGAGAATAGTGTGGGCATGAGCAGGTGAAAAATTAATTTCTCCAAATACTTTTTGTTTCAGGTGTTTAAAGAAAAAAGAGAGAAAGACAGAAAAAAAAATATTACATTGGATTGCAGATTGTCAGATATCTATCCAGGTATATTTAGATAATGAAGTAGTAGCCTTAGTGCAAGATGTTGTTGTGTCTTTACTGACAGAGCAGAAGAACCAAGATGGAAAATAAAATTTGATGATCAGTGTTATACTGTCCAAGAGTTAATCTGCTGGTTTGAAAAATAAAAGCAATAATATAAATTTTAACTGAGAGAAGGCTGTCTGACTGTTTTCCGTCTGCTCTTTCCATCCTTGTACTGTGGTATAGCTGCTGTTCTGGTGTTTTTGAAGTACAGGAAGGGATTTTATCAGTGCTTTCCATAACTGCAGATTTTTTCACTGATGGATGCTGAAGTCCATGAATATTTTCGAGCATTTCTGTCAACAGGAGATATGGTTTATGTCAACTCAACTAACAGACATAAGGCACACAATATGTTGCTGAGAGTCTCAAGCTGTGTCATCAGCATTTTTTAAAAATGGTTCATGAATGTAAAATACAATTACAAGTCGCCATAAGATGTAAAAAGATAAAGAAGTCTTCATCAATAATAGTGTAAATTAATTTTTCCTTAAACTAATACCATACTGAGACTAATTCCACACCATTGGTTTTGAAATACATTCAAGTATTGGCAACCATTTCGACTCTGTGACAGTGATCGTTCTGAGTAAATATGGATTTATAAAAGAAATGATTAAACAGTATCTTACAATCCTTCAAGTATATTTGGACTTCACTCATTTCAGAGACAAGATGACTATAAATATCCTGTATTTTCCTATGGATTTAAATTCAATTTTTATCATTGTTTTGCATTCCATGTGGAGAGCCCATATTTAACATTCTTCCATGACTTAGTATGTTTGATTTGGTCTTTTTTTACAAGCTTGCATTGCTTTTCAGCAGAAATAGGCTTTATCTCTTTCTCTTATAGCTTTGCTCATGACATGATTATTTTTAGCACGTGTACTGTCTTTTGTGCCTCTCTCTGTCTCTCTTGTCACCTATCATTTACTGGTTGTTGAAAGTATAGATTTTATCATGTGACCTAAACCTATGTTTAAAAGCTTTGTGTTATGGTGGTGATGATTGTTGTTATTACTATGGAAAGTTGGCAATGAATTATTTGTGTTCTCTCATAGTATTTTCTGGGTTGTAGATCAGAGAATAGTTTGGGTTGGAACGAACCTTTAAAGGCCATATAGTCCAACCTCCCTACAGTGAGCAGGGACGTCTTCCACTAGAGCAGGTTGCTCAGCCTGACCTTGAACGTTTCCAGGGATGGGGCATTTACCACACCTCTGGGCAACCTGTGCCAGTGTTTCACCACCCTCATAGTGAAAAATTTCTTCCTTATATCTAGTCTGAATCTACCCTCTTTTACTTTAAAAATATTACCCCTTGTCTTATTGCAAGACGTTTTCTTTCTTTTCTTGTAGTTGTTTCCTTCCTTCCTTCTGTATGTCCATCCTTCTTGCTAATACTTTAAGAAATGATTTAGAAAGAGTATGAATGCAATACAGCTTTAAATAATTCTGAACTCAGTGTCTTTAGTAACAAAAGCATCAGGTCTAGTGTGTGCTTTTCTGCTTACCGTATTTACTTCTTGAATGCTGGAAACATTGCAAAAGTAGATCTTAGACTTAGACTTCACAAGTTATCTCTAAGTTTTGCTTGAACAATTTAGAGACCGGTAAAGAGTATCACATGTGTCAAATAGCATTTCCATCGTGTGATTTTTCACTGCATGCTGAGCGATGAGTTTATGCACTACAAGTCAATAAATGCAGTCTCTAACCAAAAGTTTTGCATGCGTAGGAAGAAACCCCACCCTGCTACATGTAATAGAGCCTTCTCTAAAAGATATTGAAATGTGATGAACCACAACCATTTTTTGATTAAATGAGGTTTTTTTTTCAATTTCTTACTTAAAAAGAGCTATGAATATAATTCAGTCATACTTTCCTATCAATGTCTTCCCAGTGGCTGTCAAAATTGAGATTACCTATTTTCTAGAATATTAGAACCAAAAAAAATTCATTTCTCAAGTGATGCAGAAAGATTATAATCTGCAGCTAGCAGATAAATAAAACTCTCTTCCTGCAAGGTGTGAAATTAAGAAATAAAATCTTGTCTGTCACTGTCGTAGATGATTTTCTGGACTATGCTTCTGAAAATTCAACATCCTGCAGTTGTTATTTAAATAGTCGTGGCCACATCTTGTCCTGGACCACGATATTTATATTTTGAAATCCTTCCCCTGAGTTGTTTGTCTTCACATTTTAAGATCTCTAGGACAGTGTTTGCACTGTCTTCCTAACTTTGGTCATTGTTTAATTTAAAAGGAACTTTCTTAGTCTAACTGATTTAGTCAAGGTTGCAGAGAATTTCCTATCTTCCCATATTTCTTTGTTTTAACTCTTACTGGCTATTGGACAAAGATGCACAGACTTCTCTACTTGTTCCATCTGTTTTTGCTCAAATTCTGCCTCAGATCCGATTCCCAGAGTCTACTCAGGCTGCTGCTTTGTTCTTGCAAAGGGCTGTAGTTTCACTTTTTTTTTTTTTTTTTTCTCCTTTTTTCAATTCTCTGTCTTTAACAGCAAGCCTTTTGGAAATGTTGGCATCACCACTCAAGATGTGTACTGTGCTTTATCTTTCTTGTATCCTAGTCTGTCTGTCTCTGGCTGTGGATCTAATCTGTATGTTTCTAATACATCCACATCACCATGGCAACTAGATGTCAGATACAGGCTACATGGTAACATTAAGTTTTTCCTCTAAAAAGCCCTCCTGTCTGCCACTCCTTATTCAGCAGCTGTTGCTTAGTTACTTGGGGTTGGGCTTTGCCTTTTGACAAACATGAACCAGTGAAGGTTTGTTAAGGCACACTATCTCAAGTATAACATTAAGAGGCTTTTTGACCTGAGAGGCCTCTGTTGATGTTGATGATGCCTCCCCTACTTGCTTGTTGCTTCCAGGGATAAGAAAGTGACAATCATTTACTATTGGTCTATAATTACTCTGTCTCCTCTTTTTATCTTTCCTTTTTTCTGTATTATTGTGTCTGATTAATCTCAACTTCTCTGACTGATTAGCTGTGGAGCCACCGTTTAGGTCCCGCAGTGAAAGGTTGGAAGCAGCAGTTGTTTAATGCTGTTGTTCCTGTCCACTCGGGCCTGGGTACTCGGTAACCCATATAGGAATGTATAAAGGCATATCCATAGTACACACGGGAGCTCAACTGAGAGCGTTAAAAGGCTACTGCTGAGTGTGGAGTTGCAGATAATGAATCTTGCTATAAGGCTCCTCATTAACTCATGCTTGCTGACATGCTAGTTCAGGTCTGTGACTTCCAGCACTGGAATAGGTATCTCGGTATGGTCCAGCGCTGCACTTACCTGGGTATATAAGTAAGTGGGCTCAGAGTGAACAGAGGGAGGTCTGTTGCCTCAAGTTCCATGAGCATAAGTTTGCACTGGGTCCCATTGACTGCCTCTCTAGGAAATGGATCAGGTTTGTATGTTCAAGCTGAATTATTTTAATGAGAAAAAGGAATCGGGGTATGTTCTGTTAACTAAACTGAAAATAACAATCAGGAAAAAGTACCGAGGGTATCTTTAGTGTCGAATATATTAATGAAAAAAATCTCATGATTCAATACAAGATTATTTTTAATGGACTGAGTTTATATGCTAGGAATGCACTGGGGAGTTTTATTTGTTTTTCAGTTTATTTAAAGATTTTTCAAGACTTTATTTTCTCCGTGTACTATGTTGGAAAAGCATCCTTAATCTGCAAACTTAGTGGTAATCGACGTAACAGTTCTGGGTTTCTGAAAACCTTTAGAATTGAATACGCAAAGCATTTGGTTGTATGGCGAATGTAAAAAATGTAGCTTTTGTTTAGTATGGAGCAGAGAAGATTGACATTTGGCAAAGAATCATAGAAGTTTATCTAAAGACACCTTTTATTAATTTTGTCTGCTATTTTAGAATAGAGTAATAATTTGTCTCTCCATCATGCTATGTAACACAGATCATTCTTTGATTTTTCTTGAATTTGTGTTGTGAAGAGGGGAGAAGGCTTGCTCTTCTGGTCAAATATTAGTACGCTTGGCTAGAATATAAACAGTTTCAAAATATTGTTGGCTAAAAACTTACAAAGGCATTTTTACAATGTACTTTGTTTATCTAGGTGTGTTTCTTGCACCTTTTATTTGGCACATTCCTGAAGGAGCAAATAGTGTTTAAGAATTCATAACTGATTTTGTCATGTATTCATCCCAAGATGCATTTGTGGATGTGCTCAGTGTTTTCAGGTTTTTTTAATACTAGCTTCAGAGATTTTGAACCAGCTGAACATTTTCATATCTGTGAGGCTTTTTCCAACTATTTTTTTGAGTAAAACTTCCATTTTACTCGAATTGTGCAAGTGATCTTTTGTGCAAGGAAGAAGTGCTACATAAAGATTATAAAGCACTACAGCAGTAAGGGACCATTGATTTGAGAGGATGAGACAATGACTTGTGCTAATAGATAATTGTGCTGTCGTATCTGATACTTGCATGTTCAGACTCCCAGAAACGTAGCAGTAGAGGTTTAGTTTATTATAGCCCAGTACAACTGTAATGCATTTTACATGCTAAAACATTTCTCTCTAAAGGTTCTTTTGCCTCCATGTGGTTTATGCAAGAGGCATGATGTGTTGATAAAATTAGGAGGTCTTTAACATCTCCTGTTCAAAGCATTATTTTTTTAGTCCTTACCGTGCTGTGTCGTGTAACCGTTTCTATAATTCCATGTCTCTCTCTGAATATCTGAGCAATAGGAATTAGATGTTTATTGTGAAATGTTATTTTACAGGTTTGCATGGTCTTGTGTTTTAAATGGCTTGTATGAAGATTTGTGAATGGGTCTGTCCTTGAGAAATTTCCATAAGGATATCTTTTGTTTCCAAGGCTGTGCCTTGCCTTTATCATATATCACTTTGACAACAGCTCTGTTAAAATTGTCCCTTTTGGTATGTTGCATGTTAAATATTTTACAGTGCAGTTGGCTTCATTTAGCAGCAGTCACATTTGCTTTCTTTTCCTCTGATTTGCAGTGTGTTCCACTGGCTTCCCATGTTGTTTGACAGTTTTTCCTGCCCTGCCACTCACAGAGGTTTAGATTTCCCGGTTGCTCAATAGTCACTGTTCCATCAGCTTGTGCAGAAATTTATTCTTGCCATGTATCAGAACTGCCTCTTTTTTTTCAGTATTCAAGACTAATTTTGCTTCTGTGATGAAATTGCAGTGCATATAGGGTCTCTAGTCAATTTGGTTAGTTCTGAACATTTATTTTCCCTTTCCTACTTGGAAAATTGTTTCTAGCAGTAGTTTTTCATGTCGTTCATTCTGTCTCTCAGTCGGACCCTGGCATCCTAGAGTTCTGTGGTAGGGTATTTTCTTACTGATCTTTCAGGTTTCATGATCTTCAATTCGTATCCTGCAAAAATGTGGAAATTAGTATGTTTTTCTCAAAATACAGAAAAATCCTAGTATCTGTGGTCACAGTTTTTGGTGTGATCATCTATTAGGATTACTGGGTTTTGACTTTAGTTCTCCTCAGGTAAAGGCCTCTTAGCGATTGCTGGGTAGGCAATACTGTTTTCTTAGACTGTGTTTATGATAGGTGTGTAACTGCCCCATGTGTCTGGCTCCTGTTCTTCTGGGATGGACAGTAAGTGAAGCCTTTGACTTTTGCTCCAAGTTCCTCCTTTAATTTTTAAAAAAAGTAATGCTCCGTGTTCATAGATTCTGCTTTTATGCTGTTTCCAGAGCTTTGCTCTAACCAATGCACAGATCTGTCCATATACTGGTTGATTTTAGCTGTTAGAACTGATAAGTTAAGGAGGGTCAAACCAGGTCAGTAGCCAAATGGGTGACCTCAAAGGTATACTGATTTGCTGCAGGACATTTTTTATAATTCATCAGGTGGCACGCTCTTGGCAGAGTCAGAACTGAATCTTTATCTCAGAATGGTGCTAGTGAAGAGTTTGCAGCTGTAAATCTGGCTTTCAAATGAACTGAAGTTGAATCTCAGACCACCTTGTTCCTCAGAACCTCAGACCACACTGTTCTCCCCAACCCCCCTCCAAAAAGCCAAAAAAAAAAAAAAAAGCAAAACCCAACCCAAATCCACTCATGAAATTCAGTGTATATAAAAATAAACACATCTGGCCATACTCCAGTTCTTCTACTGCCACTTCAAAGGAGAAGGGGAATGTTACTAGGGCAACACTGGGAGCTGAAACAACTAAATACCTACTACTATGCCTCTATACAGTCACGCACTTGAAGTCTTTACCGCCCTGTATACTTATGAGGGAATGTGATTTCTGGCATTGGTGTATACTTCTCAGCACATGAAGCAAAATGGACGAACACCTTCTTTTGTGTCTACAGATGGCCGGATGCTTTGATCTGTGAGCTGATGCATCCACATTACCCAGTGAAGGCAGAGGGAGGGGAAGACAGAGAAAAAAGCAAAGGCAGTTGCCAAAATTGGCAACCAGCCCCAGCCCTTGAATATGTTGGACCACCCTGAAAAGCATTCATATTAGTGTTGAGTAGCATAATTATTAGGTTGTTGGTGTATGTCCCAGCAAAGTATGTGATTTTGTTATTCTTTAAAATATGACCAGACTAAATATGTTGTCAGTGTCATCAAAACTAAGCTGATATTGTTGCTATCTGTGAGCCAGAAGGGTGCTGGATTTTGCATTCCTTTTCCAGTGCTTGGTCCTGTAGGCTGCACTCGCGCTGCTTTGTTGTATGACAGTACTGCTCCACAATGTTGGGGGTTGCCCTCGATGTCATCAGATATTACAAGAAGAAACACCATTTCGGATGACAGCATCTTTGGCAGCTTTCCAGGAGAAATTAGTGGTTATATTAAAATGGTAATATAAGGGGGAGGGGGGCGGGTAGGGGCCCTAAGGATCATAGGTAACCTTTTTCTCGGTAATAAAGCAGATTATGGCAAGAAAGACAAGTATTCTGCCTTTTCTTCATAGTCACTGAATTCCTCAGTGGTCTCCCTTATTTTCTGCAAAGCTTGCTGGAATAATTAGAAAGCAAAGTGCATCATGTATCTATTAGTTTTGTTCCATAGACTTACTCTATTCTAGATATTTTTATGGATTCTGTGAATTAAATGTATTTCATTGTAGTGCTAACCTTTGTCATGCTGTTGCACATCTTTCAGTCTGCACAGCTTTGTTGCCTTTGTTGAGACTTCAAACTTCAGACCTATTTCTTTGGGTCAGCTGTATCTATGACAGCAACTTAATTGCTACATGCATTTGTACTGTTCTTTGGCAATTATGTTTCAGATTCATGCCTGGGGGTTAGTTTTATATTAAATATCAGTAAAAACCAGGTAACAGCTACCCAAACAGCAGTGGAGCAAAATGCCATGTAGTTGCAAGCCAGCCCATCTAAAAGGCGAGGGAAAGGGAATATTTTAATTATATTTTAGCTGTTACTGCCAGGAAGCAAAAGCAGAAATTGTGTTTCAAGAATTGTGGCAGAAGCTATTTATATTTATTGTCTCTGAGCCCCCATAACATCATGTTAATGATTTTGCATTTACATTAAGATTTATCTTTTATTCTTTTTCTCCCTCTTCAAATTTATGAATATTCACAAGCATTAATTTAACACTACTGACCTGTAGCTATTTTGGGGATGCAGATGACATTCACCAGTAATATAAAAACTCAAGAATACTGTTTCTAAATGAAGTAGTGGGGGCAATTTAAGCAATTCAGTGTAATTACTACAAGAATAACATACAGGTTATTAGAAGATGAGACTGTAAAATTTTAATGGGGATATATGGTCAGGAACTTAGTTATATTTCGGGTGGTGCATGTGGACAGAGATGCATCCATGTAACAGCCATTATCAAATTCAGAACAAGGAGCTTGGGTTTGAAATCCTTCTGCCTGAAGATACAGTAGCCAGTAAAGACACACGATTTCCACATGAAGCCTGTAGGACTGCAGTTTTGTACTGTAAATACATTTTTCCCTGCTTCACATTTCTTTGTATTCTAAGGATTAAACTGAGTGTGACTTTATTTGCTTTTTTATAAGAATGGTTGATGCGTAGAATGTAACTTGGTGTAGTGTAAAAAGAACAGCCAGCATAGTAGATAGGAAGGTAGTGAACTGTCATTGGGTTTCATTTTGAAGGAACCCAGTCATCACAGATCACATTTTAATTGTGTCTTCTTATTTCAGATGCCTGTTTAATGCTCCTTTGAGCTAAAAAATTCCTATTAGTTCCAGAGTTACTGGATTAATGCTTATGGTGATCAGCATTTGGATGATTAGAGATTAGTGTTGTCAACCTAAGGCAGAATATAGACTCAACCAATCATGCGCAAGGGAAAATTCCTCATTGTATTCCCATGGAGTTCTCTAATCTGTAGTACAGATATATAAACATATTAAGTGGCTTTTCATAGATGGACTAAAAAAATAATCCATTACTGTGGTGGCATGGATATTTTCATATGATTTTTTTTTTCAGTAGCTTTATATATGTATTTTTAATATAAATATATTTTTTCAAATCCCACTGGAAGGATTTCACATTCAGTTTAGAGCTTAAGGGGTGGACAACGAAGAGTTTCCCATGAGCTTATGGAGCTCGAGTGTATAGAGAATTTAAAGGAAATTATCATTGGGTTGGGAGGCAGAGTGAAGGTTCTGCTTAGATGAATGGCAGTGTAGCATAGATTCATTAGGAAAATTAACCTCTGAGGAATCCAGGGTAGAAGATGTGATAAACTGATGATATTGTAAAATACTAAGGTACAATGTGCAGTCTTGGAATGAGATCCGAATGCGAGTTGGTGAGAACCACTACGGTTTATTTTAAATATAAATGATGATATAATTATTCTGTTTGATTGATTTGGCTTTTCACTAATCCTGATGATTGAAGGGTATATGAAGAGCTTATATTTTCCTCTAGAGGATGACAAAAAGTTCCTTGTTTTTCCTCTAAACAGGCTTTTCTAGCTACGCTTTGCGGGGGCGGGGGGGGGAGAAAAAACAAACCCAAAACAATCCAAAACCAACTCTCTGAACTATGTTGCTTTTTTCAAAGATGACTTAAACTTATCACCTTATCTCAATATTGTAATGCTGAGTCAATAAATACCACTGTGCTTTTTAGTGATTCAGATACCGATATACAAATAACAGTATTTGAACTAGTCCTGGGAAGTTCTAGTGGACTGAGTATAGGAGTCTCATTTTAATGCTTCACTTCTCATATAATGTCTAAATGCTGAACAATGGATCAAAATTTTGGGGTGCTGAAACAGGAGCATATTTTTACAAACTATGATAGATCCCAGGATAGGCAGTCTTGACAGTTAATTAGTGATGTCTTAATCACAGCTTCTTTTTGGAGTAACTGGAGACTTGGAAACAACTGGGCAATGGATTTTACCAGCTAAGCAAAACTGAAGCAGTGCCATTGGACTACTGACATTGGTTTGTTTGATATGTGTCTGGTTGGACAGATTTTAGATCTATATGCAATCTTCCAGAGAAACAAGTAACTAACTAGACATGTTTTAAAAACAACATCTGTTTTGTTGACCTTGCCTTTTCAGCAGTACACCTATATAAACCTAAATATTTAGATGAAAGCAATGTTCAAAGATTTGCAGTTGAGACGTTTCCCTTTTCCACCTGGTTTTATTGATGAATGTAAGGAAAGATAACAATTCACCTTTTTCCACTCCATTAAAATCACATTCTAAGCAGTCTTCTGAAATCAGTACAGTGATATTATTTTGCAACCTAATGGAAGCTTTATTCCAAATACTTGAGCAAATGTTACTGTATATTCATGTATGCACACTTTTACAAAGTAAATAATAACATCTGTGATTTTAGTTCCATTTGCTCCTTTCTATACTGCTACTTCACATGCAGATTGAATTGGGAATATAGTATATTTTAACTGTTTCTATCTTTTAAAATTCACACTTTGAAATTGGGTAACTTTTTAAGGTATGTTCATTTATTTCTGGTTTCCCACTATCTAACCAAATCTGCAGCTTAAAAATATACTTGGGTTTTTAGGAATTGATAAACAGATTTTAAATAGAAATAATTTATTTTCAACATCAAGGATTTGCTTTGTATTTCTCTTTCTATGGGAATTCAAAATAATAAGGTAATTGTGAGAACTGGGTCCAGTGTTTTCCAAATAAGTCAGTGTTATTTGTCATGAGATTTTGTGTATGTATGCATATCATAATTCATTCATGTGTGAAATAAAAGGTATTGCACTTTCTGTTCTCACACCTAAACTTTCAGATATAGTGAAAACTGTTTTACCAAGTTGAAAATTAAAAAAAAAAAAACAAAACAACAAAAAAACCAGTTTTGCCATGAGACATTCCATGCATTTAGGGAAAGTAAATTGAGTAAATAATCTATTATTATAATGACTCATATATGTTCTCCAGAACAAGTGGTACAGTAGTTCCAGATAGATGCTCTAACGAGCAATTTTAACTTACCTAAAAAATGTACCCGGTGTCTCTTCTGTATTTTGACCATACTTTCATTATTTAAGTGTATAATTTATTTTGAATCACGTACTTGACAAGAGAAACCAAAAGATTTTCTGCAGTAGTTTGTAGTCACTAGATTTCTGGTTTGATGAAGATGATAGAGTTTAAGGGATTCTATTTAGGGAAAATAACTTTTCTCTGTTTTTCTACCCCCTTCCCTCCCAGATCCAGCCATTGTAAATGGAGTTTATTGGTCAGAATCTTTAAACAAGGTGTTTGTTGATAATTTTGATCGTGACCCTTCTCTCATCTGGCAGTACTTTGGAAGTGCAAAAGGATTTTTCAGACAATATCCAGGTAAGAAGAATACAAACTCTTACCTAAAATACAAGAAAGAATGCTATGGCTGCAAACTGCCATTGAGTACTGTCACAAATCATGACTTTCACAGATACTTGCAAGTTTGATTTTACTTTATCTAGTTTTTGGAGAGAGATATTTCTAATCAACATTTACAATGTTCTGAGTTTTGTCTACCAATTTTCATTTGGAGGTGAACCTCCCAAGATAACTCATGTACTTGTATATATTCCTATTCAGATATACATATACACACACATACAAAAAATGACTTCTAAACAGACTGTGGAGAACGAGGGCAAAGAGATTAGACCCTTCATATAGAACTGAACTTAGATAGTATGTGCTCTATTGATGCATACAGTAAGACTTAATTGTAATGTTCAGTTTTTGGACTTCCACTTAACCTGACATCTTTACATTTAAAGATTTCAAAAACTTGTTTTAAAGTTTACTTTCACACCAGTTGTAGTAAAAGGTAATTAGATCCCTTGTATTATTTATGTAAAAATAGGTTAAAATATATATCGTTACCTATTTAGTTTTCTGTTTAATCACATACCAAATTTAATGCATATTAAATAAAGTGATCTTCAGCTTTTGTAACTTTGGATCAGGCCCATAGTAGGAACTGTGCCTTTAGCTGACATGGTTTAGCAACCCATGTTTTTTATGTCTGAAGTCTTGAGTTCAATGTGTGCAAGTTTACTATAAGTATGTCTGGAAGTAGCTGAAAGTAATGGCTACTACATCTGTCTTAGTTTTAGATTATAGTTCAGTCCTCAAGCTCCATGATATTTCAAGGTTAGAAAAAAATATTAGTCCTTATTTTAATGGCTGTTTCTTGTTTTGTGCAAGAAAACAAGTGCAAAAAGCAGGAAGGTTTTCCCTGTCATTTTATTTTGCTTGGAGATGTTTTTATCCTATTTCCTTTGGCCGACAACTGGGAGATATTTACCTTTTCTGTGAGAAAAACATCAGGTGTATGACCTGTGAGTGAAGCAGTTAGTATGAGATCAGCCATGGGTAGTAAGTGCTCAAGGTTTGAAAGGGACTTGCCAAGCATGTGATAAAGCTTGCCAGCACCAATGACCAAGTATGACAATACTTTAGTGACAATAGTATGATGAACAAAGTAGGCTTGAAGAGGTTTTCACCGTACAGCAGGCTAAAAAGGAGTGAGGAAAAAAAATACTGTTTCTGGTAGTCCTATTTCATTAAATTATTTTTTCAGCATTTCCTATGTTATAATACCATTGCCTGTTAGATTAAAGTATGACACTCCATTAAGTGCTACTTTGCCCCAAACCACAGATACATTTTGAACAGGTACTGTGAAAATGTTGTGATTTAATTTATCTCTTTTTTTAAAACAGGAATTAAATGGGAACCCGATGAGAATGGAGTCATTGCATTTGACTGCAGAAATAGAAAATGGTAGGCAATAGATGACCACCAGTGTTTAAGAAATTTGAAAGGAAGAAAAGTTCAGTATTTAAAACAACAAGCTGTTTTGTCTTTTGTCTTAGGTACATCCAGGCAGCAACTTCTCCAAAAGATGTGGTAATTTTAGTCGATGTCAGTGGTAGTATGAAAGGGCTTCGCTTGACTATTGCAAAACAGACAGTTTCATCTATTTTGGATACCCTTGGAGATGATGACTTCTTCAATATAATTGCTGTGAGTGTCTCAGGATTTTTCTTCCTTTTTTTTCTTTCATCGTTGTTTGCTATCTGTCATGCTTTACATCACACAAGGCACTTGAAAAATGTTGCAGGCGAGTGATGGATATAAGATGATATCCGAACCATTTGGACACTGATTTTTTCCAGTGCAAACTTCTTCAGGTGACAGTGTTTTCAAACTGTTTTTCTATGAATTGCAATCTGAAAACACTTAAACAAGTTGTCTGGAGTTTGGAAGTTGTGAAGAATCGTAATCTGTTTTGTACTTTGCCTGAACTTTCTACATTAATTTTAACTTTGGGGTGTGTCATCATTGTCGTGTTCCACCCTCGCGCCCCACACACCGCCTTTTTTTGCCTTTACAACTTCTTGAGTACGCTGCAAACTGCAAAATGGTTAATATGCAAGAATTAATAGAACCAGATCTTAGCTTTTGCTGAAGCTTGTATGGCATGACAAAATGCCAACACAGCGCCTCATTGTTCATGCTTTCCTCAGGGTGAATCTGGAATGTATGTATGTGCAGAGGTATTACCGGTGCTTTCTAACAGTGATAAACTGGATCATCGGTAGTTCCTGTTATTTGTGTACAGTAGCTAGTTTTCCATGGTACAGGTACATGTTTGAAATCTATGACAAGAGAATAGTTTTATAGTATTTAAGAGTAATGGGATTAATCAGGTAGGTAAGAATGGCTTTAAAAAGTCCAAAACTGACATCAAAACTACGATTTGGCTGGGGGTTGGGGGAGAGAAGGAGGAATAGGTGGCTTTATACATTCTCCTTTGCTGATATTCTTTTGCTAATACTTTATAAATATGTGGTTCTATCATATGCATAAATAGTAAAAATGTCTTCAAACTCTTGAACGTTGAAGATTTTGGCCTTATTTTGCTACAAGGGGAGTGCCCTTTGTGTACTAAAATAAATGAACCCAGTGACACCGCTGAGATTGTATGGAGAATGAAGTATATATGGCTGAAGTATATGTGCATTTACTGCATTTTTAACACATAGCAATCAATTATCTCAGAATATCTTTCATATTAATATCCTTGCATGGTAATTGCATAATTAACAGAAACTCATGTAGTGTAAATACATAATTACATACCATACCAAAAAAGGTTTACTGTCCTTCAAAAAAATTGTGACTAATAACTAAATAACTTTTGTAAGTTGAAAGAATGTTTCAACTAAATAATTATTAAGATCCTTGACCAGCTATTTTTCAGTTTATAACCTCTGTGTTTATCAGTAGTTGTGACTGTTACTGTGAATGGTGCAGGAATAAAAAAGAATTTTTTTAAATGAATTTTTTTACTTTGGGGAAACCAAAAGGCTGATCTGTAAGAAAGAAATGTAAAAATGTATATAGCAAGAATCCAAAGTAAGGGTTTTGCTTAAGTAATAAAGTAGAAACACTCTGTAAATATTTAAAAAAAAAAAAGCAAGTATGAAATAACTAAATGTAATTTTTTTAAATTTAAACTTTAATTGAAAAAGAACTGAGCTGTGTGTAAAACAGCATGGAGTCACAGAATTTTTGTGGAATTTATTGCCAATTAACACGAACTTCTGATCACTGATTCGGGTATTGAAAAAAGGAAAGAAACACCCAGTTGAGCCTTTCCTCTCCCTTGCCTTGGCGCAACTCCCACCCAGCGCCCGGCCTCCCCGCGCCCTGCTCTCACAGCCCTTGCCTTCGCTGAGGGTTTCAGTCCCTCCCCTCTCCGGGGCGAGGCGCTGGGCGGTGCGGGAGGTCGAGGTGCTTATTGGTTTCTTACTGCCGCTCTTCGCTGCTTACGGGTTTTCCTCTGCTGCTCTTCGCTTTTCCCTTCAGCACGGGTCACCCATGGGCCACAGCTCCTCAGGCGTGTCCCCACCTCAGCCTAGGTCACCCATGGCTGCAGTCCCGTAAGGGGGTGTCCTTGCCCTGGTGCGGGTCAGCTGCAGGCCCTGGTGTCCAAAAGCACGCTCCTTTCAGCATGACACGTTTCCAGCCCCGATGGCTTCTTCCTTACGCCTGCCTGCGTGAGGAGGCCACGGCCCCCTCAGGCTTGCTGCTGCAGTTTTGGTGCCGCACAGGTCGCTCAAACCGGTGTTGGTGCCAGCTGGAACTGGCTGTGACCGGCACACGGCGGTTCCTGACCCTGTCCCACACAGGTTGGCACTGCAGCCCTCTCCTGCTTACACCTAATATGTAGCTTGGTTAGTACAAGAAATTCTTAATAGTTAGAAAGATACGTAATTTCTGTGGTAATTATAGCATTTGTCTGAGATAATCTTTTAATCTGAAGGTTCTTTCCTCTCTATAGCCTCTTTTAGGATTAATATGTGTTTATTTGTTGAAATAGGAACTGAGAATGCAATTTTATTCTTATGAGCTCAGCTACTTTATTTCATTAGGACATTGATGGTTTTAGTTACTGTGCAAATATGAACCTGAAATTATTCACTGAGTTTTTAAGGAGTTGTTTTGGACTAAGTGTCACAATATAATCCTTGCTGTCTCACAAGGCAAAAAAATAATAATTTATTTAAATAAAGAAAATACAAAATCTATTTGCTTGAAAATGTAACAAACTGGTAGCAGAGACCGGTGCTGTGGAGAAGGGAGTGGACATTTCAGTGAGGAATGGCATAGGTAGCCTGGGGCTGGATTATGAGCTTTTAAATTTTGGTGTTAGAGGAAGACATAGCGAGGGTACACAGTAAAGCCAGGGTTACTGTGATCTAAACGATCAGCAAAAATTACTTATAAAGCACTGCTCTGAATAAGTGCCGGCAAGGTAAATGATCTTTGTCAAGACTGGAGAGGTTGTTTTAGTGATCAAAAGATGAGACAACAAAGCCCACGCAAGAGGCTTCTTGATGTGAAAGCACTGATAAATCCCATATAGCATTTACCTATAGACAAATGTTTGAGTGAGACTATATCTTACTCTTTACAATTTAGACATAGCCTGGTGGTGTGAAAGCAGTTTCAAGTGAAGTTAAGATACACATATGTCCCCTTTGTAACATAGATCTCTGCATATATAGCAAGTCGCTGTATCTAGAATGGGTCAGCTGTGCAGTGTGTGCAAAAATAGATGCACTGTGCCTAAATGTGGAAGACTTACTCTTCACATAGCATACAGCTGATACTTGCTCATACCAATTATTTTTCTGAAAGGCCTGTCCAAATTATTGCTCTGTGAGGGCTGCTGGACATCTAGAAGTTTGAGACAAATGTCCAAGTACCTCTTTCTCTTCCCAGACCAAAATTTGAGGTGGAATAAGAGCTTTTTGTGGGAAATCTGGACAAACAGTGTACTTCCTAGATGAAGCAAAAGTTTTGAGCCTGAGTGATTGACAGAATAGCTTTACTGTGCATAGTGATTAATGGAACAAATACTTGCAACAGAAGACTTCTGTGAGGAACTGGGTCAAGAATTTGGAGTCAAATAAGTTAAGGAGTTCTCTCTCTCCCCCTCTCCTGGTTTTGGCTGGGATAGAGTTAATCTTCCTGGTAGTTGGTATAGTGTTGTATTAGTTGGTATACTTTTGGGTTTAGTATGAGAATAATGTTGATGACACAATGATGTTTTAGTTGTTGCTAAGTAGTGCTTACACTAGTCAAGGATGTTTTGACTTGTCATGCCCTGCCAGCGAGAAGCTGGACGGGAGACACAGCCAGGACAGCAGACCCAAACTGGCCGAAGGACTATTCCATACCATATGTTGTCATGCTCAATATATAAATAGGGGGGAGTTGGCTGGGGGCACTGCGGCTCGGGAACTGGCTGGGCATCAGTCAGCGGGTGGGGTGAGCAATTGTGTTGTGTATCACTTATTTTGTGTATTCTTTTGTTGTTATTGTCGTTATTATTATTATTATTTTCTCTTCCCTTGCTGTCCTGTTAAACTGTCTGTATCTCAACCCGTAAGTTTTACCTTTTTTTTCTGATTCTTCTCCCCCTCCCACTGGGCATGGGGGGAAGGATCAGCAAGTGGCTGTGTGGTGCTTAGTTGCAGGTTGGGGTTAAACCACGATACTCGTATTCTCACAAGAGGGGAGAACCCTAAAGCATGCCTGCATTTTGAAGCAAAAGAAGGAAATGCAAGGGAAATAGTAATGAAAGATATGAGAGAGGACTTACAGATGAGCAACAGTCAGAATGAAGCAAGTGGAAGGGTTATGCGAGCAGATGAGAAACTTTTATGTTTGTTACAGTAGGAAGGAACAGCACTTTAAAGTTAGCCAAAAGAGAACATGAGGTTAGAGAAGCTGGGCTAGTGTAAGACAGGGCTCTGTTGACAGTGGGGGTCAAGGATGGAAAAGAATCGAGCATTGAGTAAATCGGTATCTATGCTGGTGGAAGAAGAGGAAACAGAACCTAGCAGATGAAAAAGTGAGGTCTGAAAAGCATTTGTGCAAGATTTGTGGTCATCAATTCTGGTAGGTTTTTTATTCCCCCTTTACAATATTGCACTGTACAAAAAGTTTTAAAAGCTTTTTCAATTTGCTTTTCAGGCTGTTCTTATGTGTTTCAGTATTCCATACAGAAGAATTTGTTTTTGTAGGATTCTCATTAACTGTAGTGGGAGTTAAGGTCACTACGTACTATCATCATTAAAAACTCAATTAACTCTTATAAATATGCAGTAAGGTACCACAAAAGAAACTCCAAGCCAGCCAAGAGCAAAACCCAAAAGCCACTAGCAGTACATTAGCTGAGCTGTTTCATATCCATTTGATTTTTCAATAAATATACTTTTAACATTATGTGTATATATAGCAGAAAGCAGAATTTGGTGCAGGTCTTTTCAGAGGATAAACATAAATGGAAATTGTTTTAGCTTTCATGGGTAGGTTGTTGTAAAATCTATTTGAAATTGATGGACTAGATGATTAAATTGCAAAAAACTGCTGAGATACAAGAGCGATTTTTTGCTGCCTATGTTAAATTTTAAGGTCAGTTCGCTAGTGCATGAACAGAGATGCCTGAAACAGCAAGACAAAAGGCGTATTTTTTCAATTCACTTTGAAGTATAATTCCAAGTCATGCATTAAATTAACTAGTTTATCATAAAACGAGTATTAATTTTGCCAAATGCTGAAATTTTTTAAATGCTTTTATAAAAATGTAAACTCTAAATTAACAAAATGTTAACTGAGCCAAGAAGGTTAAATTAATTTTAATGCTTTAGTCACATGATTTTAGCAAAATTGATTAGAATAAAAGTATTTGTTAATTCAGAGCACAGTGGTATAGTTCCCTGTTTTTAGTTTGTAGAATTTTCCATTTTAAATGGTTTCTGTGTAGTCTTCTCTTTGCAGTCCTTGTAGTCGTACAGAATAGATTATGGATAAATTTACTTTTCAGCCTGCCTGAATAATCAGATTCTGTACAGCTAATGTGTGATCAGGCTGAGAAAGGGGAAGGCAGCCAATTGCTCACCTCCATATGATTGCTCCAAGCAGTGGGCTGCACTTGTGTGCCACTTGTTGGGCATAGTAACACTAGTGGGTCTTGGAAATACCAATTCCTTTAGCTCTTTTTCTGGATTAGCTTCACTGCTGGATCTTAGGTTGAGCTGTATTGGATATCCGAGTATGCCTTAATATAGCATGAAATCTTTTATCTGTATTCTTGCACAACAAAATGTGAATTTATTTTTTTCCTGTGGACTTTGCTCCAAACAGCTTAAATATGATAAAGGATAAATATGGAAAATGCTAAGCTAAATATAAACTACTTTGTGTAGGTGTGCTAGAACCATATATATTTCACATTTTCAGAATATGAATAGTATCTGAATATACAATGCAGGTCAGCAGCTACATGCTTCCTCTGAGCTCAGATTTTAGCCCACTCATTTTATTTTATGCCTGTTGTGCAAATAAATAGGTAGGGTGACAAAATAAAACAGATAAATACAACTTAATAAATAGAATAATAATAATAATGTCATTGAATGTTTAAATTATAAGGGAGATGAAAGTAGACAGACATTTTGGAAGAGGAGCTCAGAAAGGAGGGTAATTTGTTTTTACTTCTCTATGTGCTTCCTTCAGCAAAACACAGGCTATTCATGGTTATTGCACAGGTATTGGCGCTCACAGCTATCACAACTATAACATGCAAAGAT
Source organism: Phaethon lepturus (assembly GCF_000687285.1). Classification (NCBI taxonomy): domain Eukaryota; kingdom Metazoa; phylum Chordata; class Aves; order Phaethontiformes; family Phaethontidae; genus Phaethon; species Phaethon lepturus. The sequence continues at coordinate 145,120 of NW_010529500.1, read as the reverse complement.
GTCATATGCCACAGTATAGATGTATGGGACTGTGCAACACTAGGAAATATAAGAAAGCAATGTAGTGCAAGACTCTTGAAAAGCAAAATGACAGCTTTTTCTGAGATAAATTAACAAAAGATCTATAACTGGGTATTGCTGGCAAAGTCAGCAGTTACTAATCAACCTTTTGATTCAAGATCAGGAAGCTATTTCACCAAACACAAAATTTTAAATGTCAGAAAAGCTGCAGAACTGAGTTCAAGTTTCTGATAAGGTCATGGGGAAGTGTGGGGGGAATATTTTCCTTTTTCCACTTTGAAGGTTGGCGCAGTTAAAGATATCACCAGTAACACTGAAAAAAAACCCATGACAAGGACAAAGAAATCGAATAGATGCTATGAAGCACAAGTTGGGTAGTTTACTAGAAGCTGACAGTTGTACTAAAGTGGATGTGCTGGCTTAAGCAGCAAACACGGCTTGAATGCTTTCACATGTTGCATCAGAATTCTACAGTTTTCATGGACTTAAGCAGAAATAGTCAAACACAGAGATAGAAGTGAAATAGTTTTGTCCAGTGAATTTTTCCATCTCTTCATATTCGAGTTTTTTAAAAATTAAAGTGTATACAATTTGCAAAGACTATAGAAATTAAAATAGATCATAAAAATGCACCCTTGCAAGAATTCAAACCATCAGAAGCTGCTATACCTTTTTATATAAAGGTTTTTCTTACTATGCTTTCATTTGTATCTGTACAGTAGAGGAAGAACTGTTAACAAACAGAACACTTCCATAACACAAGGTTATGCTTGTTATCCATAGAGCAGCATTATATAAAATACTCATTAACACACCTTGGCATAATCCAATTTCTTCTGCCATACACAGCAGATTATTTAAAGTATTTTTGATAGTAATAAACTCAAGGTGAATTAGATGCCACAAATGCAAGTAGTGTCACAAATTACTTGGGTTTCAGAAGGATGAGTATCTATGTTTTCCTATGTTCATGGTGACAACGAAAGTGCTTTGTCCATGTAATTGTGCTGTTTATGTGAGAGTAAACACTTTTATTCATCCTTTTTTGAAGTAGGTTGATTCTGTAAAATGGGGTTGCTAGGGGACTTAAAGCATGTCCTCTGTGGAAGTGTGGATGTCCTTTATACTCTGCAACTGAATAATACTGAAGGCGTGGTAGGAAGCTACTGGGAATCTGTCTGGGTTATGGTGCAACTAGCAGACATGCAAGCTACCTGTCTGTGGGAATAGCCTGATGATATGAGTTACTCAAAATTGTAGTTAAAATAAATCTTATAGAAATCTAATGGAGTGAAATTATGCCACTTAGATGCAAGGTCTGACAGAGCAGTTTCATGAAACAAAGTTTCATCTCTTTGCTGATCTATATATTGCTATATAGACTTCACTATTTTATTGCGTGTTGGCCGATTACAGGCACTGTGCCTGGTATCATGTAAAGAAAAGTACATATGTTAATATAGTTTCCAATGTCAGCTGCAGAAATCAGGCTAAGAACAGGCTTAACTGGAAAGTATATTGAATAAAGAACATGCTGAAAAAAATTGTGAAGACAGGAAAAAGTGTGGGAGTAGGGGCTGGTGTACCAGTGTCTCTTACAGATTTTTGATTTTTTTTTTTTAATGATAGAATGGAATATGGTCTTGACTTTGGCCTCTAATAAGAGGTGCTGTGTGGATTTGGCATTATTATTTCGCAGTGACTGTCAGGAGATAGATTGGAAAGCAGTCTGAAGAGGGAAACTACAGGGGAATGTACATCATTTATCAGATCAATAAACTGTTACGACACTGAGGTACACATGGTACACTCCTAGTGACTCCAAAGTGTTCTAGAAGTCTTTGCCTTGTTTTTTGTATTACCTATGGAGCAATAGATATGTCCACAGGCTAATAACATGGATTGGAATAAAATAATTAGTGAAGCACAGACATCTGCTGCAGAAATTATGTGTAAATATCTTTTGAGCATTTTTGTTTCTATACAGCCAACCAATTACTATGTTAATGCTGATGTAAATAGTCTGTATAACCAGCAATAGTAAGTGGAGTTAGTCGGGGTTTGTATTTCCTTGTAGCTGAGGACTGAGTCTAGCACAATGCCTCAAGATTAATTTGATGCAATTCAAATTAAACACTCTTCCCTATGCAACAGTAATTATGTAACTATGCGGGTGGTGAGTCATGCACTGTTAAAATGGATGATGATGACAGGTGTCCAAAGTGGACCAGGTTGCAGGCATCTATGGTTAGACATATGTGTAGAGAAAGGAGTGGTGGTAAATTGAAGAGAGTAGAACAAATTCAGAGCTACAGGCAGAGACAGTGAGAAATGGCAGTGACAGAGAACCTTGTCTAAGCAGCATTCTGTAATGAGTCATTGTAAGGCTTTTTTTATTCCCACTGAGGTGGAGGAATAAGGCAGTAAATCCATATATTAAGCTAATGAAATGTTTTTCCTGATTATTTTTGACTTGACTTAATGTGTAATCTTTCATTGTTTATTATGGATGCTCTAATTCACTTAATGTCTGTGAAAGAGTGAAACTGTTTAAAGCGAAAATTCAAAGGCCCTATAATCTGTGACAACTTCTAAAGTAGATTAAATTGAGAGGAGGAATTAAGTTAAAACTCTACCTATGCAACAAATGTAGACTTTTTGAAGGTACTTCTGTATTAATTTGGCCTGTGTTGAAAGGTTTAAAAGATTTAAACAATCAAGTCCAATTTTCAATTGAGTGACTTAAGCATCCATGAGTCTGCAAGACCTACCGACTACAGATGAGACTTAGTTTCTTCTAAGGCTTAAGATGCTTCTGAAAACAGGGCTGGGCTATCTAACTAACTTAGACCTTGCAAGATAAGCAAATAATTCCTTAAAGACCTGTCACAGCTTCATGACTTGGTGTATAATAAGCTACTCTGCTTGACTCAATTTCTGACTATTGTTAGACATGTCCAGGACTGATTCAAGCTTAAAGACATTTTGTCATAGTTGTTCCACTATTAACTTTCCAAATCATTAGCAAGTGCCTCAAATATTTGTCAGGACTTCTTTTATATGCAGCAAAGACTTGGGAGTTGTGACTGTGATGTATCAAATATGACCCCTTAATACTACCCAGATTTCAACTTGAAGGATATTTATGCCAGCTAGTGTACATAGTACCCATTAACTCCACCTGAGTTTTGGCATCCATTCAGTTAAATGCTCCTTTTTAAAAGTATAAACCTCTGAAACATTGAGACTCATGTAAAAGGAAAAAAAACCCAACCACAGCCAGTTTTGCCAGTTTTTAAAAATTAACGGAATCCTTTTGTTCTTGCTTTATGTGCATGTTTCACTGTAGTTCTAAATCATTAAATTAAATTGTATCTTTCAAAGCTTTTAATTAAATTTTTCACTGTACTTTTTATTTCTCTCTATAGTATAATGAAGAACTTCACTATGTAGAGCCGTGTCTGAATGGAACATTAGTTCAAGCAGACAGAGCCAACAAAGAGGTAAGGAGTGAAGTAACAAAACAGCAGAGAGAGAGGATGCAGTGCATAACAACGTGCTATAATGATATTTTCCTAGTACAATGCATTCCATTATTAGAATTTATTAATTATTCTCTGTATGCCATTTCAAAGGAGTCTTATGTGACTCAGTAGGAAGTAAGAGCAATAATCTCCTAGTCAATTTGATGGAATAAACTTAGTGGAAAAAATACAGAAGTCACTGGAAATGTACTATTAATAAAGTTAAGTAATTATTTTAAGTAAAATACTTCAGTTGTTTTAAATTGCACTATCATTCTCTTACCATAATTACTGAGGAAGAGATTGCATTCTTAAGTCAAACTAATACTAAAGTTGAAACAAAATCTGAAAACAAATGAAAGCAGATACAATACTATGTGAATAAAAAATTTAGTATTCCAAACAGGTGTGTCAAAATAATAATGCATTCATTCAAGAAGGTTCTCTGGAAATGTTCAAAATAATTGCATCCTGCTGGTATTTTTTCAGAAAAAAAATTACAGTGATTTCAGTGAAAGTTTTATTTGAAGGGAGATTGCAAATCAATCTGCAGCTTGAAGTTTAGTTTATTGTCTGCCATTCAAATGTAGTTGCTCTCTGCAAGCTTTACTCCATCACACTTAGAAGGGTAAGGTAAGATTGTTTATGCCATGTAAAATTATTGAATAAGATAGTTGAAAAGTCCTGTGTTTCCTGTAGAGGGAAAGGCCTGTTACAATAAGCCACTTGTGTTATTATGGAACTTCTCTGCTAAAGCTTCCTTGCTTCTTAATGTGACTTTTCCACCTATACTGAGTCTTGCTTATGGCTGGAGAGGGTAGCAGTCTTGCATCTTTCTTTAAGTACTTCTCTCTCTCTTTACTAAAGGCAACTCAGAAGAGTTTCAGCTCAGCACTAAATTGCGCTTAACATTCAGTGTGGTAGTTGATTTTTGCTGAAGAAGTCAATGAGATGTTACAGGAAGTAGAAAACATAGCTCTCAAAACACACTTCTAAGTGTGCCAGGGTTAGGTCTTTTTATGTATACCAAGACAAAATGAATTTGATCTCATTATACTGACCTTTACTTCATTATATTATTCACATGAGTTCTTTGCATTTTACCTACATATACACCTACATTCTACAGGAATTTTTCTTCACGGGCTGCTTCCTTAATATACTTGATGTTCTCCACTGTTGATTTTTAGATTATCTAAATATCATTTGGTTACTATGTGGGACGACATGAATTGTTTCTAATCATTTAGTGTTTAGACCTTTATTTGTGAACTGTGGTGCAGTTTTCTAAACGAGCACTTCATTGTGGGTGTATCTAATGAGCCATATGAAAGCTGTGCAAGTCCTAGACTTAAAACTAAAGATTGAAATATACTGCCCAGATGTACTGTCTGGAATTAATCCTACTGTTAACCTTTCCATCACTCTGCAGCTGATCAAGATGCAGATTACCATACACCCATATGTTACTTAACATCAGTTTTGTTTTAATTTTATTGATCAAAAAGTTTTTATGCCACCCAGATGATGTTCAGATTTTATGAAAAGTGCTCAACTATTATAAATAGCTAAGTACAATTTCATATTTTCTTCAGAGTAAGCTTCAGTATAATTTCTAGTTAGCTAAGTTATTAAGTTTTTTTTATTTCTTCAATCACGTTGTGCTTTATTTTGCCTATAAATTGAATAATACATGCTAGGTTTCAGAGAATAACTAAATCTGACCTTTTTATTCATATTGATGAGCTAGTTATTGTTCATTCCTTGAAAGATCAGAACTAGAGAATAAACTTGAGATAGGTGTCATGTAATAATTCTGTATATTATATACTATGACTTTATCAATCTTGATTTGTTTCTTAACTTCTGTGAATTTCAACGACGTTCTTATTTTTCTCGTTTGTGCAATGAAGTTAACAATTTATTTACCTAAACACTGGGAGGCACAGAAGTGCCATTGTCCCGAGTGTAGCTTATAGTATAAAGTAAAGATTGTCAGGGAGATGGACAACCACTTAATCCTAAACAAGTAATTCGGTTATCATGCTCCTGACCTCATAGTTACAAACAGCTTTCTGAATTGTCTGATATTGTTGTAAGATCTGATACTGTGTGATTTGAATATACCAACACAGCAAAATTACCTGGGGGCCTCATCAAAAACTCACTGAATTTCCTGGAAACGTTTCTCTTGGATTCATAGTCTTTTGGTCGGATGCATAGAAAAAAGATGTCTCAAAATGTTGTTACTATGCACATTCCAAAACTGGTCAAGAGCTATCGGAGTATTTAGCTGTGTTTTGGAACACAAAACAATTCAATCATTTGGGCTGTTACATTCATTTTTGTGAGTGTGACAGATATACCAGGCTTCTCCTGTATTTTTTTCTGTGTAATTGCCAAGTGCCTATTATAATATCAGACAAAAGTGGATGAAATTACTCTTTCTCAACCAGTCTTACAAGGTGAATACTCCATTTCATGTTCACTGCTAATAATAGCTCTTTCTTTTGTTTATTAAATGATAAACAGAAGAAAGAAAAATATCATGAAAAATATTTTAATATGTATTTTTTCAAACAGCCATTAATAACATATAACCATAAGTTTCCATGTTGGCGAAGTAGAGGAGGTGACTGACAGGCAATGTTTTAAAATATATATCCTACTGTTTCAGTTTATATGTGTATACATATGCCTGATTTTTTGGAAATTCAGCATAGGTCTGAAGATATAACTATATATTCCTTCCAGAAATTTCTAATCTTTGTCTTTTAATGTCAAATATTATCCACAATTAAATGGGAGCAAGGATGACCACATCTATTACTACCAGTATAAGCTTTGTTAGCACCAAAATAAATGCAAGCATTTAAAAATATGTCAGAACGTTTTTTCTTTAGCTAGCAAATATCTATTCCCATATGCTAACTTTAAACAGAAGCAATTAGAAATTGCTGTAATGGCATTTCATATTGCTATAGCTTTCCCTTATGTGGAAAGAGGAGATATATGTTGCTGATGATTGCAGGGACTGAATTTTTAACAGTTCACTCTACCACTCTTTTGGATTGCTATGTATACGCCTGACCTTACTAAGGACAGGTATTGTTTAATGCAGCATTTGTTGTTGGAAGCATGCATAAAACCAGTTTTACCAAGCTATTAATTTATGCTAAGTAAACGTCAATTTCTACGATTTTGGCAGTATATATGTCTCTCTTTTTATTTTTTTAAACCATAATACATGAATGCCAATATAAAAAATTTCCATTAAATGACCCTTAAAAAGAAAAAAAAAAATTCCTCACCCCCACCCCTAACATACAGAGACGCACACCCCAGTTCTTGCTGGGTTCATCTGACATCATATGTAGCAAATATGGTTCTTAGAAGCAAAGATAAGAAGTTAATTTGAGATGATTGACTGGAGCTTTTTATCTCATGAGGAAAACAGCTGTTTCAATAATTCCAAATAAAAATTGCTTTCACAGGATCAGTACCCCAGTCTACATTTGTCTTTAAAATATTTATTGAAAAACTGCTTTACTGTCTTTGTATAAGGCTTAGATGTTTTCAGATGGAATCTTTCTACTCCGAGGATGTCACTTAAACATGCTGAATGGCTTTCTTTGCATCGAGTTTTCTTTAATCTCTAAGTTTTAACAAAACAAAGAAATAGAAAAAGGAGATCTAGAACATTAGGCTATCCTTATCACTTGCACTTCATTTGTAACGACCTAAAGGGCAAATCAGCTTCTCAGCAGAAGAAATAGGGTTAAATAAACGTCCTTCTCTCAAAATTGGAGAGATATGGATTTGATGGGTGGACTGTTCAGTGGATGAGGAATTGGTTGGATGGTTGCATCCAGAGGGTAGTGGACAATGGCTCGATGTCCAGATGGAGATTGGTTGACATGTGGTGTCCCTCATGGGTCCCTGCTGGGACCAGTACTGTTTAATATCTTCATCAATGACAGAGATAGGGGGATCGAGCACACCCTCAGCAAGTTTGCAGATGACACCAAGCTGAGTGGTGCAGTTGACATGCCTGAGGGATGGGATGCCATCCACAAGGACCTGGACAAGCTCAAGAAGTGGGCCCATGTGAACCTTATGAGGTTCAACAAGGCCAAGTGCAGGGTCCTGCACCTGGTTCAGGGCAACCCCAAGTAGGGCGGGGGCCCTGCCCCGGGGTGAGGCCACCCGCCAGTATCAATACAGGCTGGGGGAGAAAGGGATTGAGAGCAGCCCTGCCGAGAAGGACTTGGAGGTACTGGTGGATGAAAAGCTGGACATGAGCTGGCGATGTATGCTTGCAACCCAGAAAGGCCAACTATATCCTGGGCCGCATCCAAAGCAGCATGGCCAGCAGGTTGAGGGAGGTGATTCTGCCCCTCTACTCCTTTCTGGTGAGACCCCACCTGGAGTGCTGCATCCATCTCTGGACCCCTCAGCACAATAAAGACATGGACCTGTTGGAGTCCATGATCAGAGGGATGGAACACCTCTTCTATGAAGAAACGCTGAAAGACTTGGGGTTGTTCAGCCTGGAGAAGAGAAGGCTCTGGGGGCAAACTTTTAAGCAGGGCCTGTAGTGATAGGATAAGGGGAAATAGTTTTAAAGTAAAGGAGGGTAGATTTACACTAGATATAAGGCAGAAATATTTTACAATGAGGGTGGTGAAACACTGGCACAGGTTACCCAGAGATGTGGTAGATGCCCCATTCCTGGAAACATTCATGGTCAGTTTGGACTGGGCTCTGAGCCCTGTCTTCTGGTTGAAGATGTTCCTGCTCGTTGCAGGAGGTTGGACTAGATGACCTTTAAAGGTTCCTTCCAACCCAAACTACTCTATGATTCTATAAATTACACTAACTTGGGGCAGATGGGCCAGGGTTGGACTTGGGGGGAGATCAGGTCCTCTTTTTTGGGGAGAGCTGGGTGTCATGTTTCCTTCTGCCAGCACAGACACTATCCTGACCTCTTGCACAGGTGCAGTAGCAGCCAGCCTGGCTTTCCAAGATGTAGGCATAGGTAAAATGGTTTGGTTTGCCACCCACAGCGGTCTGCTGCCTCAAGTAGTTGGGCTACAGCCAGATCCTGTTCTGTTCCCATGAACAGCCTGTCTAGGTAAGATGAAACCTGGGAGCATCTTCAGGGAATGGAGCATAAGAGTTTTTTTGGGTTAGCTACAGGAAACTGCTTCATCCTTAAGGGCTTATAGCAGCCTGGGAAATGAGTGCTTCTTAATGGTGTTGGTGCTGAATATTCAATGGGATTATGGGTCCCAAATGAACATGTTCTTTCATATTCACGGATGGATTGCAGAAATTCTTCTCCATAATGTGCAGGGAAGGTAACAGGCTTCCAAGGAACCAGACTTTCAGAAAATCCAATTAGTCTTGGAGGAAAAAAAAAAAAAAAAAGGCTATCTGGTGTCTGGTTTACACATTTTCTCCGTGAAACAGTGTCACTGTTGCTGGTTTTTTTTCTTGGTGGTTTTTGTTTGTTTGTTTTTTTTTTGTTTGTTTGTTTGTTTTGTTTTTTTGTTTTTTTGTTTTTTTGTTTTTTTACTTTTTTTCTTTTTTTTCTTTCTCTTCACAATGTCTCCTCTTTTTTGGGGAGGGAAACAGTGTTGTAAACACAGTGTTAGTTCCACACATTGGCTCTAGACCACTTACTATTATTTTCTGGACCACCCTGTGGGAACTACTTACCTAAAAGGAAAGAATCCTTTCTCATTAAAGTATGAAAAAGCATCTAAAACACTGTCACCCTCTTATATCCACTCTGTGGTGACACTTTCCATTGAGTAATATGGCTCAGTTTTCTGTTCCTAGTGTGAGGAAAGATATTATAAAGCCCACATTTCCCTCCCCCGCTTTTTCTCTCTTTGTGTCTCAGGTAGGAACGTGGGCCTGACACTAGAGTAAATCGGTACAAAGTGCATACAGAACAAGGAAGTTGCATTTCTCTTTGGGTGACAACACAGGTATTATTGATGAAGTTGCATTTGTCTCCTCTACAATGTGCAATACGTATTCCAATTGCATTTTTACTGAAATTATTACTTCCCTAACCCTGTAATTAATATTTTAGGTCTGTCTTCTCACAGCCGTTTTAATAAGGAGTGACAAGTTAGATTTGCTTGTTAATTTATATCATGTAGGAGCCCAAGTTAGTGAAGATTCTTCAGCCTGCATTGTTTTGTTAAAGAGAGTAGTTAGAAGAGAAAACATAGCATGAGTACTTTTACCTTTGCCACTTTCAACTTGGCCAAATGCATATTTTGAAGATCAGTACAGATTTCATAGTCATTGGCATAGCGAAGGCAGGAATTTTTTTTTTTTTGAACAAGCTTCATCATTCCTGTAGAGGTTACTTGATCAAGAGCACTCCTTGATTATAGCACTAATAAATATCTGTCTGGTGCATCACAGTAGATTTTTTTAAAGGACATCAAATAAGTTTAATATAATCATTTAAACATTTAACATATTCATGCATTTTTGTTATGGGAAGGGAATGAAGGTTGGAGAAAACAGGTTTTCAGCCCTGACTCTCCAGCATGTTGATCAAGTAACATGCTTTTCTTTGAGAGGATACATTGAAAGAAGTGATGATTTTAAGCATCTAAACCTGTTCCCTACCAGCTTCGAGAACAGCAAAGTAAATGCAGTCTTTGAGTTGTACATCTTCATTTAACTTTTTTTTTTTACTGCTAGCAACAACCTACAAGGAAGAGGTGCTCTTATAATATGTTTAGAAATTTCCACAGGTTTTGATCAAGTGGGTTTTTTTCTGCAAAACTGTTGGTTCTGTAAAAGCTTATGCTATGTATAGCTCTTAGAGAAGTGAGGATCTAATTTCACCTCGAATTTCTGTCAGATAAAACTTCAGAAAGCATGCTACTTTTGAGAAACCCTATTGAATCAAGTCTGGTTTATGTATTTATAAAAGACAAACTTACAACTTTAAATATGACAGTGTGATGTGAGTGGTGTTAATATATGTGCCACCAGTTTTACTAAGATACAAAGTAGGCATTCCAGTACTAGATTTCTTCCAACATATAGCATTTCTGCTTTCAGTTTTACAATAGGAGAATATAATTTTGTTTAAGAATAATTATAATTTGGGGTAATATGGCAGGCATCAAGTTGCATACACTTATTTCTAAAATTTTTCATAGCCTTTCATTTGCCATAACATTTTTTTGTTGGCACATACCTGCATTGAAGGTTCTTTTTAGATATGTGGAGACACATTCTCAGAACGTTGTAACCTATTCCTAATTTGCAAAACTTGCTTCAAGTTTCATTTATCACCACGATTAAATCTATAATTACATTGGGTAGTATAAATGAGGTAGAAATTAATCCGTGATTCTAAATGTGGTTTAGTAATATAAAATACGTAACATACATTTGAATTTTACCAGACTAATTTATAATTTGGCATTAGCATTAAACAGCTGCTACCTTGAAGTGTATCAATTTGCTATACACAAATTTAAAAAAGAGTGGGAAATAGTTCAGACACTATTCTGTCACCGTCTGCACTTTCTCCAGAAATTACAAACATGTGGAACTGCCTATTTTAATACTAGTTTTCTTGGGCCAAGAGGTTTTCATCTTTGAGAAACTCCATGTTACAATTTACCTACCCCAAAGGAATTGGATGACAATCTAATTTAATGTAACTCCAGATTTAAAGTAACAATATTACAATATACATTCTTCTTTTATATGTTGTTTTAATGTACTATATATGGATTGAGGACATTTCTCTGTAAACATTTCCAGATGAAATAGATCATCTTCTATATGCACAGATAGGCACAGTAACTCCAAACTAAATCAAGAATTACCCCTGCGTAAATTAGAATGACAAAAATAGACAGCTGTAGTGTATAACTTCCAATGAGCTTTTATTTTTGTATGCAATTACCAGAAATTAAATAACCAGAAGACTGATTCAGTAATGAAGCTGAGTAGAATTGCCAATAAGAGGTTGGTAAAAACAAATTTTGCCTATTGAATTTTATTTAAGCAAATTACGTAGGTGTATATTTATCTATCCATCTCTGTCAGATCTCCAAAAAAGATTGTTGACTGCATTGCTTAGCTGTTAAAAAAAAAAAAAAACAAACAACAAAAAATGTAAAGCCTCACAGAAATCTACTTTTTTTTTTTTCAAACTGTCTAGCCGTTGTAGACCCCCAAAACTTTCAGCTATCTCCAGACCACTGAAATTTGGTCTGAAGTTTTCTGTTGCAGCCCAAGGCACTAATTTACTGAAGAATTTGGTTTTAATCTGAGTATATTGAATCTTAAGCTCTTTGTTCAGCATTGTTTTTCCCGAAAAAAATTCAGTCTACAGACACACCATGCTAGGGAACACAAGTAGTTGGATAATCATCACCAGCAAGCTAACCTGTAATTGTTCTGGCAATTGATTTTAAATGGGATGCTGCTTAAATGCATTTTACAGATGTGAATGCACATTTATCAACTGTTGGTACATGCAGGTAAACTTCTCTGTGACAAATCAGTAAACATCACTCTCCCGCCTCACACATATGCCTTCTGATCGCTTGTTGTTGTTTTTTTCTTTTTACTGGTTTATATGCTGATGTAGTTCCTCTTCACAAATCTGATAAATCTTTGCCAAATATGTCTCAGGAACATTTGGAGTTACAGCATGTGTGGATGAGTATGGGAACTAATACTAGAAGTAGCAAAGACTTGCACTAAAACTGGCAGAGAAATCTGGAGGAATGTTGAACCCATTAAAAATGTTTTTCTGTAGGAAGCTCACCTTCATCAGAAAATTAATAGCAAATATTATAGTTTTCCAGTGTTAACTGTAAAAACTGCTGCATATATCAGTCGTGAACTGTTACTTCCCTCTTTAGAGTCAGTGGAAAATGCTTTATTCGTGTATGCTTAGACTTGAATCCATGGTCCTGTAACCCCATCTAATCTGGGTATTCCTACTCATTATAAATGGTACCTCATTTTTGGTAATCACAAGTAAACTATAATAACATATATCTGTACAGAGTACTGGGACTGCTGTGTAGCATATTGCCTTAAAAAGAAGGAAGTAAAAACTTTGGTTGTAATAAAAATGCTGAATACTGTATAAATATGAAGTTGGGCATAACTCAACTAATTCAGAAGCCCTGAAATAGAAAAAATAAGAGGCTTGTTATGCTAGGTAAGTAGGAAGATAAGAGATGGGGACTTGATTTGGTCAGAAGTTTACAACAATAAACTCACTACCAGTGTACTTGCATCTTGTCAGTGGTAGAGAGATGTAATATATAGGCAAACAGGTTTTCAGGTGTTCCAGCAAAAGGATTTCCTATAAGCCATAGCAAACTGAACTTATTGGGTGATGTATCTCTATTTGTGAGCCTTTAGGTGGTGTCCTCGTGTTAAGATGCATTCAAACAGCCTGTGAAATCTTGTAGACTGTGTACTAATTAAAACTTGAGCCAAGCACGCCACTATTGTGACTAGCTTTGTCATGATGCTAGGGAAAAATCCATCAATGGAATTCTGCAAATGTTTGTTATGGTAAAAAGAAGCTATACAAAAACATGGCAGCCCAGGGAGGTGGTGGAGTCACCATCACTGGAGGTGTTAAAAAAATGGGTGGATGTGGCACTTCAGGACATGGTTTTAGTGGGCATGGTGGTGGTGGGTTGGTGGTTGGACTTGATGATCTTAAAGGTCTTTTCCAACCTTAATCATTCTATGAATGCCAGATATTAGGGATTACATCAGCTGACAATTTATCTGCTCTTTTCTGTATATGTCTTAGATTGTATGGTTATTACAGCACTTACCTGGCATTTGAGAATTAGAACTCAGTTCTCTGCTTTAATGTATCGTTACTTGTTTTCAGATGTGTTTGTTTCCTCAGATGTTGAATGAAGATGGCTGCGCTTTTTTTCTTCTCCTTTCTTTTCCTTGTTTAAAAAGGGCAAAACCATGAAGGTTATGGAGTATCCTCCTATTATTGTAATGAAGGCCAAAACATTTCCTTGACTGTTGTGCAGACATGGGACTCTTTCTTCTTTGTTAGGAGTGTGGCCAGGTTCTGTTCACTTCCAGAATGTAAAAATTTGTCATCTTGTGATTATAGATACTGGTCAGCTTTTATAATTTCAGAGGGTAAACCTTGTGAAGCCATTAGAACAGTCTGTAAGATGAGAGACCAATAAAAAGAGACATCTCAGAATTGCCTCCAAATCAGTAAATTATTCTTCAGTTTTACTATGGACTAGGTAGATCAGTGTGTCATTTGGGTACAAAGCTGGGAGCTTCTGCCATGAAGGAAAAATTCCATTTTCACAGGTTTCTGGCCTTCATCTCAGAAGAGTTTTTAACTTGCCTGCAATGACCTGAAATTAGGAAAGGAACACCAGATTCTCGTGTTCACCATAGCCCCCTCCACCTCCCTAAATTATTCTATGTTGAAAATAATGAAAAAGTGCTCTGAATCTTTGCAAAATCATACGTGTCATCTCCCAAGAACAGATTTGCTGAAATAAATTACTTAACTTGAATTATTTAAATTTATTAACTATGAAACCCTTATAAATCAAGTAGAAATACGACTTGCTATTGTATTTTGCCAGACAATTTTACCCTAATCCCTGAAGTCTGAAAATTTAATGCAATCATCTAACCAAGTATGGTCCAGAATCCCAACAATTGTTGATTAAGCTGTGAGGCTAGAAAAGGTGAATACACCTGGGTGTAACAAAAAAACCTCTTCACTAATCTCATTATAAGAGAAACTCCAAGTTCAATCATGAGAAAAGGTTATAAATTTGTCCTCTTGTTCAGTTATGCCAAAGCCATATGCAACAGTGGTGTTGTGATTTTAATATTCTGTATAACTATCCCATGAAGCATAGAATATGAAGACAATGAAAAAATCTTTCTATGTTCGCCCTCATTGAAGTTCTGAAATAGACCAAGTTGGGCCACTGGATTTTTAGGCAGAAATAAGCATGTGAATATTATTTTTCATCTTTGGAAAAGCAGTGTCGGTATACCCCGTTGTTCTTCAAATAGGCATGTTTGTAACTATACCTAAGACAAGAATCCATTTCCTGTTTCTAGGTCTATCAAATGTATTCTTTGGTTTGTTTCTGACTCTTAGAGGGTCCTAACAAACTTTACACAGTTTAAAAAGAAAAGGAGAAAACCTTCTTGATTTGCATACATGGATTATTATCAGATGTTAAGATCACTGGGACTTTCTAGTTTTGACAGTGGATAGTTTTTATAAACGGACAAAATCAGCAGCATGCAAGGGTACAAGACCAAGTGTATGCATCACCGATATGCTGGTTTGAACCCTTGTAGATATATGCAGAGACCTTGTCCTGGCTGACATGCACAAGTGGATTTGTGTTCTCACTCTCTTGAGTTCACGTTTTTCAACCATTTCTAAATGGGTCATAGATACCTCCACAGTTGAACACATCTATGCTTCCTCACTGTAGTAAGACACAACTTCTCCTGTTGAGCTCTGGCCCTATAATTTTGTAATCAGACATCAGAGTCTGATTGTCATAATTGTGTGCCTAATTTGCATTCAGAATTACCGAGATTATGCATGTCAATTAGATATTTGAGTCCACAGTTAGATATTGCACATTGTGGTACTTGCACATGGAAATTAGATGTACAGTTGCATGCAAAAGTTTGTGCACACAGTTGGACAGATGTCCAATTCAAACTCCAGGAAGTTCAGATATTAATCTACAAGGGCTCCAATAGGACAGTAAAAAGAAGCTGAGATGAACCAATGTTATTTATTGTGCAATTTATTACTAAAAAGAGCTATTTAAGACATAAAGGTTAAAAGGTGCTTTTTGACTCACTAAGAGCAGGAGACTCCTGCTTTCTGGGACCTGCTTGATGTCTGAAAGTTACTGAAAATGGAACTGAGGAGTTTGTTACCTCATTCCAAAATCAGTTACTCTTTTTTAAATTGGTACTTCAGCGGTTAATGTCTTTCCCTGACATTTTTTCACTACTAGTAGGGTTGAAATACACTTTTCTGTTTTGCAGTGCTTTTGTAAGGAGTGAAATTATTGAGTGGCAGTTGGAGACGTGTGGGCAAGTTGTAGAGAAATTTTGAGAGGCTTACTAGTTTGAAACTTTGTTTTTCTCATGCACAAAGTTTACAGCGCTTTTAAAAATGCTTTTTCTAGTAATAAAGGGGGCACGCTAGCATGACTGGCAGGGCCTTGCTGTAATGACTGGACATGTGGAATAGGAAAAAATGAATGTTTGGATATTTGGATTTTTTTCTTACAAGTTTTCCTTAAAACAACAGCATGACAGATAATAGTTGTGTTAATAGTATGCCCTTTGAAGTCAGAATAAGGTACCACTCTTTCATAGAGACTGTTTTGTTACCCTTTTAAAGTACAGCAGTACATTTTGAACGTTTAATAATAAACAGCCTCAGCTGGATGAAGAGTGAACAGTCTGAGGAAGCTGTTCTTTGTGCTGCCTGTAAAATGAAACATGATTTCTTTTTGCATGGATCCAATTAATGTCACATATCCAGGAAATCTAGTATGGTAAAAGGGAAACAAAGAAACATTAATTTGCATATTGTTGTGTGATTTTTCTAGTGGACATACAAAGTACTGAAATTGGTTTAAAAAACAAATAAAAAAACATAAACCCCCTCCACACAAAGAAAGACCAAACCACACAAGCATTTCATTTATTTAATCCTTTTCCAGAATCACCTTGTAGCATCTGTTCACTCTGAAGCCTGGAAGCAGAAAACATTGATTTGTTAAAATTCATTGTGCATGAAATCTATTTTTAACTTTTTTTACTATTTTGTATCAAACAAACATCATTATTATATTTCTTCATATATCAACAGGGTATTTTTCAGAACCTGTATATAGATATGGCAAGCAAAAACTATTTGTTGTCTTGGCAGATCACATGACCTGAATTACACACTAGAGATTACGCTGTTTACTAGTAGTTTTTGGTAGTCTTTTTAGTCTGCTTGTTCATACTTGATAATGTATATGCACTGTGATAAACATTCCACAATACTTGTCTCTGAAATGTTCAGAGATTTTTATAAACCATTGTGTTTTTTTAATACCAAACTAATTCTGTTTTAATTATGCAGTAATGTATTCCAAAGAGAAATATGGTGTAATAAATATTTTAACATATCTGGTTTATAAACAGGTAAGATTAGAAACTTATTTCCAATACAAGAATTTGGCTTTATCAGTTGTCAGAGAACTCTTCTGTTTTGGGGTGAATCCCTGTGTTAGTAGGGAAGCATCTGCGGTAACGGTAAACTAACCTTAGTTCCATGTATCTGGGAGAGATGGGCTGTGACCATAGGGCTGCTTCAGCAGCTTGAAAACATATGGTCCACACATAACTTTGATGTTACGAAATTGTTTTTGACATTGATGAAACAATAGTAAACTGCTTGGTTTCCGTATTTTTGAACTGTTAACAACAATTTCTGTTTAAAAATATCAGCTATATATAAGACTGGCTTTGCTAAGATGTTTCCTGGAGAATTTTATAAACAGGATATATTTTAGTTTTTGAAGAATTCCAAGGAACAATTTTAAATACATATGAACTTTACATATTTCATGAAGAATGGTTGTATTTTCTGAGTTTCTGAAAAGCTTTAATGACTGTAACAGTCCTGTGCTATAGTTATTCCTTTTGTATATGGAGTGATGGCCATACACATATTAAAGTCACCCTGAGTACCGAAGTCAGTAGTCTCTGAATCTGACTGTTGGTCAGTTACTGTGTTTTGAAATAGCTATGGAAAACATGCTGTGCTGTGCGGTGCTGCTAACAGTTGGCAGTTTCCCAGACAAGGGCCGTGTCATCCTTGCATTGCTGCTCTCAATTTCCAGGCTGTGTTAGTTGAAGTCAAGAATAGGCTGATATGGCTTGTGATCAATTTGGACCTATTTGATCCATTCTGAGATATTTTGAAATGATGCCAGTTACAGAATAATGAGAGGTTGATGGATTTATTGAATATTTGGGTATTTTGTATTCATTCTTACTTTCATTATTACTTGTAAAAAATATATGACACAATGCAAGGGAGAATAGTATTTTAATTCTTCTACAAAGATGGTGTGATTTGATTTTCTTGCCTATAATAATGCTTTAAGAACAATGGACTCATAAATAAAAAAATTCCCTCTTACTAACCTGTTGAGATATTCTTTTTTTTTTAATCCAGTTGTGGAGACTGAAATAAAGCTTACAAAAGCATTACCTTCCCGCCCCCCTCGCCCCCATTTCCACCACATATGTCTTCATTTTCTTGTTACAAATTAATTACTATATTTTAAAATGTATTTTAAACATTATTTACTAGTACTGTGAAGGTATTACCTATTATTTACTTAAGTTAGCTATGTTTAAGTTGGGGAAAAAAAGAACTATTTTGCAGTCTAGCCTTATGGGTGTTTATGCTAACCTTGCTTATTTAGATGAACAAGACTGCGCCTTCTGGCTGTTCAAGGTATTGACCTACAATGAACCACATTTACTAGGTCACTATGAAGACATTGTTTTGAAAAACAAGCCTTTTTTTTTTTTTTTTTTTTTTTTGTGGCGTCGGAATTGCCTAGAGGCTCCGACGTAAATTTTCTTGTTTCAACTATACTGCAATATACTGCTGTAATATCTTTTTATTTTATGAAATAATTAAAAAAAAAGTTTCCATCCTAGAAAATCAGAGGACTGACGTACCTGTTTGTTGATATTGCATACAGTGTCCCTTTATGATTACATGGTTCATAATACTGTTTTTAATGATCTATTGATCTTTCTTATAAATGTAAAAGAATTTGTTTCTCCTCTGAACATTTCATTTTCAGGAGTAGTGCTAACATTGTTTTGAAAATGTGTTACTTGGCACTTCTTAGTTTGCACTTTCTCTAAAAAATTACAGTTTATTGTATATATTATACAGTAGCCCTATATTTTTGTTGAATGCAAAATTTTTGAAATTTGTCAAAATTCTTGCATATCTGGAGAAATAACATACGTTATATGGAAAATATAGGATGAATTCTTAACTGTCCACCTCTAACTGCTTGTTATAAAATTTTACCCATGCTCATGGCCAGCAAGTATGGCAGTGCATAATTGATGAGCCATTTAAAACTGCAAAAATTGGGTTTAAGTGTGACTACACAACATAATGCTGAAGACAATCACATATAGCTAGCAAGTGGTTAGCCTTGCCTGTCTTCTTGTGTAGAGTAGACCTTTATCAATCTGTATATTATATTGACATTGATAAACTGCGTTTAAACGGAAATGGCCTAATGATTAGGGTCTACCATCTTTTAGGGAGGAATCATAACAAAAAATAGAATCTCAAAGCTAAATTTCAGAAAGAATTATTTTTATTAAGTAGCAGATCCTGAAAACCTAGAAGTTGAACAGTTAGAAATAATATAAAAATTACTATGTGAAGTGGAAAAAAAGATATGGATATGCCTAAATAGAAACCCCAAACAAAACAAAAAACCCAACCCAAACCAAACCAACCAAAAAAAAAAAAAAAAAAGCAAAGGAAAATTATTTGATTGAATAAACTAGCCAAAAACATATCTTGTGATACCTTCGCATTACTATTGTTCAAACACATCCTTAGTTTAGTGTGACTTCAAGAGTCAAAAGAATCAACCAGGAATTACTTTGGTTTATGAATTATTGTATGCAGCCATTTAAACTTAAGAATTAGGTCTAAAGATGAATGCAGAAATCCTTAATCATTGCTGTCAACGTGTATGTTATAACAATATACTGACAAATAAAACTTCCTTGTTCATGTTTCAGCATTTCAGGGAACACCTTGACAAACTTTTTGCAAAAGGAATTGGAATGCTGGACATTGCTTTAAATGAAGCTTTCAACATGCTCAATGAAGTAAGTTAATGCTTTTCAGATTTACACTGCTGACACCTTTCTTGCTATTCAGCAATTACTGTCAATTTTAAGATAATGGACTAGAACTCACTCAAAAATGTGGTGATAGTAAAATATTATCTACAGGATAAGAATTCTATATAATCTATATGTGGTAAAAGACAAGGAAATTTACATTTTTATATGTATACATTTTATATTAAGGTATTTTGTGTCTTTCTATACAGTATATATCTAAGCATGTCTGTATTAAAGTTTATGTCAGTAGCTGTTCTAGATGTAAAAAATACTAGGGTAACATGCAAATTTCACAGTTTAGATTGATTTTTTTTTTTCTTTGGAAGTGCTAACATTTTAGGAATGACAGGAATTTGTGTATTCATAAACACTTTGTGAATACACACTGTTATTAGGGTCATGAAATGATTGTTCATTGGTTTGACTTCTGGCATGACAATCTCTCTCATAGCTTATATAAAATAAGTTATTTGAACACTTTTTTACTTACTTCTGTAATACTTGAAGATAAAAGAAAAAATGTAATGCCTTTTCTAAGCAGCTCAGAGGTATTAATGTTATTTCAATTATTTATCTGCCAAAAACATGAGGCCAACTTTTTGATAACATTCCTGTGAATAGCATCTATAAATAGCAATGCAATCTCTAGAAGATGAACATCGTGATCATGGAGATAATCTAGTGCAGGGCATCTAGTTTCCCTCTCAAACTCCAGATAAAATCAGTGTAGCATTCTTAGGTGTCCAGGAAATTGTCCTTCAAACGATATTTTAATTGAAATCAGACCCATTGTCTTTGCCTGAAATGCTTTTCCTCGCAAGGTGCACATCAGTCTTAGTAGCTATCGTGAAATGATTTTATGTAGTGTATTTCAGAGTTGGTTTTTTATATAATTTCGGGCAAAGGTAAAATACATTGTCATGCTACATATTCCAGCAAACAACAATTTTAACAGTGTTTTGATTCAGCTGACTATATACTTTCTTGGGAATGTATATTGGAAAAAGTGACAAAAGGAAGGAGAAAAGTGAACAGTAGTAGTAATGACAGAGAATTAGGATGAGGGAGCAAACCAATGAAAATAAAATCCACCATCAAATATTTCTCATGATATTATGAATGAAAACCCTAGGTGATGTGGTAGGACTAAAGCCATTGCTTACAACCTCTGTAAATATCAGTTTAGATATAGGGTTTCTGTAAAGGAAAGCGTTCACTTTTTTAAAAATAACTAATTACAAGCAGATCTCTTCTCCAGGATCTCTGATCTAATGAGCACTTGTAAAATTGTAAACTGCTATATCGCAAAGCTCCAGCAAAGTTCATTATGCAAGACATACGTATCAAGTGTCATTGTGAAGGGCTAAAACACCAAATATGTCAAAGGCCCAAGCAGATACTGAGGGGGAAAATGTGAAGTACTTCAGTTAGCCTCAAGACTGAGGAAAGCAGGAAACTGATGAGAAAAACAAACAAACGTTCATTTGTGTCCCAGTACCAAGAGCCCCAAGGTGAAATGCTAGCAATTAGTGATCAATGAGTCCTAAAGAAACTTAAACTCTTATCCCAGAACATTCCAGTTCTAAGACACAGAATCACTAAGGTTGGCAAGGACCTTCAAGATCATCAAATCCAACCGTTAACCCAACACCACCATGCCTCCTAAACCGTGTCCCAAAGTGCCACATCCACAAGTTTTTTGAATATTTCTGGAGATGGTGACTCCACCACCGCCCTAGGCAGCCTGTTCCAATGCTTGACCACTCTCTTGGTGAAGAAATTTTTCCTAATATCCAATCTAAACCTGAACCAATCTAAATCTAGACCTGGAATATTAGCTGTAAAATTATTTCAGAATGATGCTATATGTAATCCCCACCTAGCATTTTCTAAGGCAAGAAAATGCAAATTTCTATTTCTGTGGATTCTTTCAGAATGCTCCATCTTGCCCAAAGTTCACTCTTTTTAACAGGAGGCCAAACCCTTGTTCTTTGCATCTTGTTGGTAACCTTTGAACTGCATTAGTGAGTCAGTAAAAGTGACTAAACACCTTGCAACAGGACCAACTCCTGCTAAGTGGTTGGATGTTACAAGCAAGCATCTTCAGCCTATTAAAACAGTCCCTATGGCTTTCTTTTGCAGTTAATATTAGCAGCTTAAAATATGATTGAAAATGTTTTGGTGTCTCCAGAAACCCCCTCTCTTTACTAAAAAAAAGAAAAGAAAATATTTAAAGATTATGCATGTATTCTTTTTAATAATCCAAATAGATTAAGAGGTGAGTTGATCCTGGTTTAGAACCCCTATGTGTAGTGGAAGACTTTTTTTGCTTTGTTTTGTTTTCTTTTTAGTGAAGTGGGAGGTATCATCTAGAAAGGCAGAGCAACATCAGATTCTTGGCAGGTGAATTAGAATTATGTGGAATTTTAATTTTTAAGTAACCTTTAAAAGAGATTATGCAAGATCTTCTGTTGCTTTGACTTTTTCAAACAAGATTACTTAAAGGTTTTTAAAGGTTGATCCACAGCAACAAAAAAAGGAGATTGCAATGAGATTCAAAAGTAAGGTAGTGATTTGGTGCCCAAATTCTTGGGTTGAAATGTAAGGACTATGTTTTTTTAGATCATCCGTTCCTTCTACTAAATGTCTGATGGTGTTATGATGAGAATGTAGTTCCTTGTGTATTTAGGCATTCTAGTTTGTCTACACATCTCCTCTGATATGGTTGTTATAATAGCAGTCCAGCTGGCGGTAGTTAATATTGCATAATATTAGTGTTAGTGATGGGTACTTCCAAGTAAATCCACTATGTGTTTCTTTCTAAGAATATCTTGTCCTTGAGAGAGACTCACACTTCATATCCAGAAAAGTAGATATATATTTATGTGTGTGTGTATATATATCAGCTTTAAAGATAAAAAGAAATTAGAGTCAAGCTTTCAAAAATAAATAAATCAATGCTTTGTACATATTACTTGAACGTCTGTACCATATTCTGCTTATCTTTTCTCAGTGAGCCAAACTGGCCTCCTGACAACCTTATAGCATGTTTCCAAGAAATCTACAAACTCTATGTCTATGGGCTCCAAATAACTGCTCTTAGTGTAGGTGTGTATTACAGAAGAGCCTAAATTTAAGGCTGATAATTTAGACCCCCTATCTTGCTGCTTGATTGTTCAGATCCAGGACTAGTTTGCTTTATCATTCTCAATTTGAACAATGCCTTGGAGTGTTGACTGGGATACATTTATTAGAAATCAAGTCATCCTTCCTCTCTACGCAAAGTATGGCTCTGAAAAGAGGCACCATTTAAAAAACTACATTGTCTCTCCTTTAAACTGAGATACATTTCTTTCAGTTAAGTTACAGGGACTTAATTCCTGTCTCACAAATTAAATTCAGTAAAACTCACTATACTACTACTAAGCGTAGTAAGGATTAGTAAAGAAAGCTAGAAAAACATCATTATAGTACACTTACTTTTAATAAAAATGCAATTTAAGGCATATTCTGACTTGAGCTTTCTTCATGTAAGGAAAACAGTTTTGTTTCTCTTTTTGCTTAACACTTCCCGGACAACCTATTTTTCAGTTTGTCTAGTCTTAGTACATCCCGTGTCTTAAAAATCATGTACCTGTAGAATTAATATGCATCCTAACTAACCTCAATTGGATTTTAAGAATACAGACAAACTAGTTGCAACTCATGAATTGACAGATGATAAAGATTGAGCTATGCCAGTTGATGATTTTGGAAACTTTATTATTGTCACTCATATTTACCAGTGTTGTTCTGGAAAGAAATATTTCAGTCACAAACACGGCAAGCAAATTCCTTTTTTCTCCCCCCCGCCCCCCCCCGCCCCGTTCCTTTTCCACTTCCTTCTTGTTTTCTCTTTTTTCAACTGAGCTTATATTCATGGAAATATTTTAAAGTGTTTCCTTAAGTATTTTCTCTTGGGGAAAAAGGATTAAAATCTGTTAGTCTGCTGGAAAAAGAAAATCTCATAAAAAATAAGTAGTAAACTGTCTTTTGATTGAAGGATGTACCTTGCAAATGAGACCTCAAACCAAAATATTCTCTAAAGGGTTTGATTTGACAAGTGTGCCTGTCTTTATACTGTAAGATCTTAGGTTAACTAATGGTTCCAATTCCTTCGTATTCACCTTGAAGCACAATGTTGATCAGTCCTTTTCTGGGCATAATATCCTAAAATGAAAAGATGAAGATCTTCACCCACTGCCCACATGTTCACCCAGACAGTGTGAAACTAATTCTTTCACGTGGTGCATGCCAAAAATGACAATGGGGAAAGCTGCACGAAGTAAAGAACACTCTAGGTTGTTTGTAGAGGGTTCATTAAGAATGGGCAATTAATCTGTTTCTTTGGAAACAGATACACAATATAAAAAGCAACCAGCCTCAATGAAAGAGACCTTCTATGCTAGTCTTCCAAATCTATGTAAATTGGAAAAAAGCATTACAGACAGTGAGGAAGACAACCTGAGATGAGATTTTTGTTTTGTTTTAAAATCTGTGAGGCAACTGAGGTTATAATGATGAATGTGGTATAAAAATCTCATTTGATAAGCTGATAGTTTTTAGAATAAAGGGAACTGACATCCCATGTACTGAACTGTACCTATGATGAGTGAGGGTCTTTTGATCTGTAAGGTCATGATGGATCATGCTACATGTATGTTCAGATCTATTCAAGGTGGAGTAATGACTGTTCCTATTTATACTATAAAAGGGAGTATAATAGCTTCAAGCCTCCTTGCATATATACTTCCAGAATTGACAGCATAAAAATCTTTTCCATGATATACAGGCATATCAGCAAAGTCTCTGGGAACTTCTATTAAGCAGCCTAGGCCAGAGAAAAAGCTACTTAATCTCTCCTTAAAAGAATACAGCTAACCATTTTCTGCATTGTCTACAGGATGTGACCTTTATGTGCCAGAAATCTATTCTTGTGAATTATAGGTTAGCTAACGATGTCTTGCCTACATTTAAAAAAAAGAAGGGGGAGAGGGAAGGGGCAAGAAAAAGAAAAAGAAAAAGCTCTTTTTTTTTTTACACAAATATTCTATTAAGATTCTGGTTGGATTTTAGAAAGGTTCAAGGGTTACACTAATTAAACTTAGCTAATTTTGCCTTGCAATTACCTTTCAGTATTTGCCTAGGCTGTTCAGGCTTGAAGGTGGTTGATACTGATGTCTTTGAAAAGCATATTTAAAAATCCACTTCCAAATTCTTTCCAATCATCAACTTATGCAGTGTTCATTATACAGTGTAAGAATGTACAAGTGCTTGATACAGTAGTTAGGCACCTACTATGTCATGTGACAACTGCAATTATCTCTTTTGGTGACAAATGTAGTCTTTGCAGTGATTACCTTTAAAAAAAATGATAACCAATTAAATAAAATTCTGTGACATTTCAAAGATTGTTAATCACAACCGAATGCTGTAAATGTCAGGATGCTTTGAAATTTTTGCTGCTAACTGGTGAATCACTGAGTTAATTGTAGCTCATCATAAGGCCCTTGTCATTGTTATTGTTATGGAAAATTCTTTCATCACTCTCACTATTCAATAAAATTGAAGTTCTAGGCAAATGTGAGAAGATATTACTCATCAAAGCAGTTGAATTTAGTCTCGTTCTTCAAAATATTCATAGATAACTACTTAGAATAATGCAGATGCATACAGAGTTATGTTTTAAAATAAATATTTAAAGGCATTCCCCCTTCATTAATTTCCCTTTTAATATACTTTGTCTCTTGCAAAATATGTTGTCCATACGATGAATATATCCCTTAACAAAGTAACTTCATCTTTATGAGAAAATATTTGATCTAAGATCATACTAATGAAGGAATCCCTCTTTAATAATTCTGGTCTAGTTAATACTGGAAAAACTGTCATGACTAAAGAATTTTAAGGATAGACTGCCTTGCAGGTATCACAGATACGAGTTTTCACACAGGCAGTGACAGAGCCAACTCTGTAAATCCACATTAGTTTCTCTTTAAGCAACATGTTTCTATTACTGTTCACTGAGGTTCCTGTTTGCTCAAAAGGAAACTGATCTGGAGGAGAGCTGCAGATGGTATAAATGATTGTTGAACGACATTTATGGATGTGATTACTCGGATCTAGAAATGCAAAGGCAGAAGAAAAGGACAGAGTATTGCTGAAACCCACCATCCACTCCCTTTCCTACTGCAGGCACGTCTACAAAGATGACATTTTTGGAAGTTAGGAACCTTGTTCTAGAAAAGGTTTTCTTTTCTAGAAAAAAGGGTTTTCAGTGTTTTGGGAGAACAGCAGGTATGTCAGGGCAAGTAGACTGTAGAAAGCTTAAAGACAGAGCAGTTGCTAGCCCAAATCAAACTAGAGTACTCTGAATAAACTTTGTTGAATCCAGCAGCAGTCAGAGTCCCTGCAAGGTAATTCACCTTTAAATTTAAATACTACTTCTCAGATGGGACCACCCTTTTTTGGACACTGTTCATCACAGATAGGCTGATGAGGCAGGACAGGGTAATTATTGCTTGACTTTCTCAGTACCAAGAGAAGGGTGGTAGGATGAGGCCTTGTCTGACCTCAAAGTTGGTAATGTACCTGAAAACTGCAGAGGAAGAGAACAAACTGAGGTTGTTCATTCATTAGCATGTATTCAAATGTTAGCCCAATCTATAAAGAGTTGTATGTAATGCCCCAGTTTATTGATCTTTTCACAGGTGGTTTTTTTTTAGTGTTTGTACAGAGTAATTAAAAATGAAATAATTTTCCAACTTTGCTTTTTTTTTGTTGCTAAAAGACAGATGTTTCACTTAAGTTCCTTAAATATATAAAATAATACACAGACAAATAAGAATCTGTTCTGCAATAAGAGCAAATGGAGACACATAGATTCAAAACTAAGGCACTAACTCCAGAAGCAAGAGATCAAAGCTTATGTCATGACTCAGTCTAATTTACTTGCTCTTTGACCAGGGGAAAACCCCATTTGTGGAACGAGGAAACTTTCTTTGCATACGCCAAAGGATGTGTTGATTGAGAAGTACTTGTGCTCGAGTACTGATGTACAACAGCTTGAATTACTTATATGTATTTATTTCGAGTAATAGGAGAACCTGAGAATATATAAATATTAACTTGGTTCTCCCAGATAAACATTTTATGAAAAAACATATGGAATGTAATCCTGAGTGAATATGAATAGTCATATGTCTCCCTGTAAGTGGTGTATATTCTGTACTTCCCAGGAAAATTATCAGTCATCATTTTTTCTTCTTTTTGCGTAGCTTGTTCTTTTAAAATTATATTTAAGTCAAAGCAAGCCCTATATAGATACAATAATACATACCATCTATCTAAAACAGGGGAATACACTTTCAATTTGGGGAAGTGCTAAATTTATGTTTGTTTCTCATTTTTCAAGCTGATAGAATGGGGATGTATAATGAATCTGCAGTCTGTTATAACACTGAAGTTACAATTCAGTAAGAACATGATATCTATGATAAAATGTTTTCAACCTGAGACTTTGTCACCTACTTCTAAGCATGCTGGAGGTTTGACAAGATCCATGTTTATCCAGTGCAATCCTATCTGTCTTCGTCTAACAAGAATGTGCTGTAACTAAATGATTGTTTCCTTTCACAGTTCAATCACACAGGACAAGGAAGTATTTGCAGCCAAGCCATAATGTTGATTACTGATGGAGCTGTGGACACGTACGATACAATATTTGCAAAATATAATTGGCCAGACAGAAAAGTAAGTATGTGATCACCTTTACTTGATGGAAAACCCAAAGCTTCATATCCAATATAAAGTATATGCCTATTAAAAAGTATATGCCTGTTGAAAAGTCAGTAACAATCTTTCTAATAATCTAAAAATTATTTCGGATAACTGGATGTTTCACTAATGACAAAAATGATGCTTATGTGATATTGCTCAGAGATAAAGATGGCCTTTTACTGCAGTAATGAACTTAGGATAATAAGATATTAAGGAAACATTTCCTTCTAGGGTACATTTTTGACCCTTATATAATAATTCCCCTGTGGGACATCATTAAACATGAAAAAACTTTTCTCTTCTTTCTCCTAAAATACTCATTAATAAGTTGATGTTTTGAAGCTAAAGAGGTGTATTGTCGTGGTACTGCAGACAGTGAACAGTTTACTATGACTGGAGAACGAGCAGTTGTAGTACTCAGTACTTTTAGTTTATTTGTCAGTGAGGGGTAGAGTTGGCAACTGGTGAGATTTTATTAAAAATGTATTTGGTTCAATCGATCTGTATAAAGAAATTTGCCCAGAATGAAATTCCTTGTTATATAACAACACATGGATGTTACATGGTAGTGCAGAAATGACTTGAATTTTTCTGATGAGAAAGCTCTAGTAGGCCTTATGTTTGGATGTGAAATACTTTCCTTCTACACTTCCTATTTTCTCCTACAGCAAGTTTTGGGACTATTTTAGGGATTTTTTTGTAGGTTGCTATACCTGCCCTGTTATATGCCTGTGGAAGCAACAACCTTGCTCTTTGAAGTGCAATTTGAGCAAATAATTGATTAATATGTGTTCTGCATGGGGTTTCAGTATTCTGTGAAAAACAGTAGTAGTTTTGATTTGTTGTTTTTAGTCACATTTCTCTCATTTACAAAGTTACATTTATTTTCTGTTCTCCCTTTTCTTGTTTACCTGAATTAACCTAATCTCTTAGCAATCAGTGGGTAAGAAAAAATGGGAAATTTTTTTACTGATCTTCTGAAAACATTATGTTAATTGCTGTCATTTCATGTACTAAAAATGACATACAAGTATTCTGCTTTTTGTTGGTTAAGAGGTTTTTATTCAGAGAATGTAGAACAATAACTAACTGCAATCTGAAGATCTATTTTTCTCTTCAAATACCTTGCTCACTCTTTTTATGTAACTTCATTCTCTAAAAGAAGAAAGTTCATACTTTTTGTCATTTTACCAAGACATGCCAGGAAGTCTGTCATATTTAAAAGAATGCAAGGATGCATCGGTATTTGCAAATATTCTGAGGAAACCTGTAGCACATTTTGTGTGAATTGATGCTAGCCTTTGTGTAGTGGAAGGGATGAGGAAGTTCAATATTTAATTAATGCATTAAGATGTAGAACTTGATATTGTGAAAGAAGTTCCATTGGCTGTCAGAATTTGTCCATTCTGGTATTTATTGTACTTTGTTGGGTCACATCTCAATTGACAATGGCAATATTGCTGAAATATATAAGAAATATTTGTTTCTACTCTGTGACATACAAGAAATACCTCCTTGAAATGTGATCAACTATTTGCAAGTCAGAGGAGAATACATGACCTTTGGTATTTGTCTCCCTACTTTTCTTCAGTGCATTTCACTGAGATTATTTATTGTTGCTATTTGCATGAAAATATCTCCTGCCTTTTCTTATTCAGTATTTATTGTTGAAGTTGGGTGATTCTTCAGGGGTAAAGCTTTTAGTGATTTTCTGTGGAGTAATTAGACATTTGGAAAGTTAGGTCTTTATAAAATACATTTGTCTGTTGAAATTACTGAATAATTCCGGAAACAGTAACATACTTGAACTGTAGCTTGTTTTTCAGATATTTAAATATTCTGTTTTTATCAGACAGGTCATATGTTATGTTTTTCTCCAAAGTAAATAAGCATAAATCCTTAATATTATATAGCTTAAGATTTTATCAGTTGGCTGTGCTCATTTAAATGCCTGGTAGTAATATGATCTCAATATATCTCTTAAATCCTGCTTTGTATTCACACTTGTTCTCTCAGAAAGCATTTGGAAATAAGACAACTATAACCTGATTGTGACATTATTATTTTAATAGCTGCTTCTTCAGATTGCAAATTTTTATAAACAACAGAATTTTTCTTCCTTTATTTTGAGTAATTCCCAGATATTTGCATACATTTGTATCCCCATAGAAATGGTCTGAGAAGAGTTAATGTCATCTATGGACTTTAATATTTACTCTTAATACTTTAGTCAATTAAATCTTGTAATGATTTAAGATTTCCATGATCAGATGATGTATGAAGAATTTTCATTATGCAATACAAAAATATAAACAAATTACATAGAAGATATGAGGAATATGACTGAATTTAAATTATCTTTGGAGCTAATCAGTATTAGTATTTCTGGCACCTTCCCCCTGCCACTAATTTTTTCTCCTTTCCACTTCTGATATTATTGAGTGACATTGTAGGCTAACATTAGCCCTGTTTTATGAAAACTTAACTCATTTTGTTCCACTGGAAAGGAGGCTTAGAAGTATTAAAAAAAAAAAAAAGTTTTGTGGCCAGTCTTTCCTCTCTTATTGAATGGGATATTATCTGATTTAAGTTGTTGAGTTCTCAAATGTTCCATGAGAACATTTTGCTTTATCTAGCAAATGCTGATGTCTAAGGAGACTTACAGAATCTCTCAGAAGGATGTGCCTCTGATGTCTTGTACTGTGAAGTTAGTTCCTCTCTTAAGAATGGGTGGAGACCATGGGGAAACTCTCTTTCATATGACATCAGTAAGGAAAGACTTCTCTGAAACAGTCAGCTAAGTATTTTCACAAAACCGTGTGCTATATATCTTTCATGTGCAAATCGACGCTCTATCTGAGATAACAATACTTAGCACAGCTGTTGCAATAAGCAGCAAGGTAGGTTTCCCTTTGGGTGTACTTCTGCAAAGGCCTAGCATGAAGAACCCTACCTTGTTTAGCAAGGACACGATGTTTAGGGCTTTAGTGGCTTTTACTTAATATGTAGTATACTATCCAACTCTTAGAAAATATTTAACATATTATACAGTCTTCTACAATGTATATTATAAAATATATAGGGAAGAAATCAAATCAGTTTGTCTGCTATTCAGCCTGAAATGTTTCAGTATGAAAAATGCAAGAGATTTCCGTATGTATGCTTTAATGCATTAGAGCTTTCCATGTTCTTCATTGGATTTGTTCTAGAAAGGAAGAATTACTGAAAATAGAGTATCCTACATATTTGCAACATCAGTGCGCCTAAAAATTTTGCATGTGGTACACTTCAAGATCCCCCCCTTTTGCATTACATCATCTTTATTCTCTCCAAAACAATTTTTAATATTTATAAATCACACCTTTGAACTACTTCGCAGGTTTTGTGGGTTTTGGGTTTTTTTGTTGTTCTTTATTCATCTACACATTGCCTTGCCATCTTCTTTATTGTTTATGGTTTTCCTGCCATTTTGATACTGTGGTGGACAGTGATGAACAAAGTGATAACTCTAATAGAGATAAGTTCTTAAGTTTCTGTTTACCTCAATTACCCTGTCAGCAAAGTACCTATTTCAGTTATGTTTTATCTAATGTTAGATAATATTAAATATGTCGTCATTAGTTGCAGCAGAAACATCTTGTTCTCTTATAGGAAGGAACAAATTCTTCATATAACTGTGAAGGCTTTGACAGTTTGTCAGTGAAAATCTCTAAAAATGGAGAGTGAAAACATGTTACCATGTAAATAACAATTCATATTTTCTTCTTTTTTTCCAAGCCATCTATATTTTTGCAAAAGACAGTCTTTTTAAAAAAAGATACTGTGTAAACAGGGATAAGAACACATTGTTACATATCATTGTAGATGTATTCTGCATGACAACTGATTAAAATGCTGCTTCTTTCTGATAATGTATTAAATACAAATTGTGTTGCAGTAATTTTGAAGTGGAATAACATGGCTCCAATTAAACCCCCAACGTAGCTTAAATTAAATAATTGAATTTTTTTGTGGGACACCAGCCTGAGTTTGTATATGAGCTAGAGAATTATGACTATCAAAAGACTATTTAAAATTAACTTCTGGACTGTTTCCTTGAAAGAAGGAACACTTTCATTTTACTGTTTATTTTATGAGTCCCCATCTCCCTCTCAAAAAAAGCCCACTTCCCCATGTTTTCTTAATATCTTCGGCTACTTAAAATGTAAATCTAGTAGATGTTATTTTTATAACACACTATGTTTTCTTTGTATGACTAAGGCTCTAATTTGTTAATGTCTACTTCCTTTTTTATGAGTCTATACATGCAAGCTTGCACCTTAAGGAGTTATTTTCTCACACATTATAAGTGAGTATATGCCATGTACATAATTTTTCTCATTCATGAAACTTACATTCACTATTTTCAAGTTTCTGTAATTCATTCATGCTAGCTCTGCCACATGAAATACCAAAAAGAGAACAACTAATCTGCAAGAGTAAATCCATCTACACTCTCATATAAAAGCCCACGTTTTCACCATGTAGCAGAAAAAAGTATTTTAAAAAATATAGTACCAAGAAAGTGTTGGTTTACAATTACAACTATGATATAGTTGCAATACTTTTTCCTGTCAGTTCGAACAGTGTCATGTTTTTACTGTATATTATTGCTTCTATTATTATATCTGAATGCACTATTAGAAACTAAGAAAAATACTGCACTTACATATTTCACTAGGTACTCTATTCTAATTTAAAAGCATGAAAAGACATTGTTGGGAGCAGGGGAGCAGGAAAATGGACACGACTACAGGAAAAGATAGCCCTTCAGGTTTGCTCCCATAAAGTAGTACCACTAAGTGTCTCTTCTTAAATAACACAGTCTTTCTTCCTCTCTATTGGAAAACTCCAGGAAGTAGCTCATGGAAAATTCGGGAAGATTAACCTTGTAAATGTTGCTGAAATGCTATAGCACATCTAAAAATGAAATTACAATGAGATCAGAGACACTATCAGAGCTTCAAGCCCTATCATGCTCTCTGTTGAAAGCCATTTTAGTCGCTAATTGAAAATTAATAAACTTGGAATGGAAAGTATCTACTTAAATAATGTTTAACATATTTTGACATTTTAAATATAACAAGACTGTTCTCAGTATGTTGTGACACTGCAAAGGAAAATAATGTAGTAAAGCCTTTTGTATAAATGCATGAAGAAACACTTTAAAGTGTGTAGTGACTCACCAACAACTTCATGAAGTCTCATGACCCTTTTCCTCCACTGACTAAAATGACCAATTGCCTGTATATTTTGCAGCATGGGTTGTCTTCTCTCCTCTTTTTCCCCATTGTTTTTATGTGGCTATCAAGTTCTATACCTCTATAAAGCCCATCTCCTCATTGTTTTGGAGAAGCCCAAATGCATTTCTTCAATGACCACGATTCAGGGCAGAGTCTAAAAACCCACTGAGATCAAGGGGAAATAGGTACATAATGAAGTATATAAGCAAATATTTTTGTGAAATTCCAGTTTGGATTCAGTCTTCTTGTATTCCTTTTTCATATGTGTTGATACCGCACTCATTAAGTGGCCAAGGAGGATATCATCCTTGTGAGCTGTGGTGACTTGCAACATCCAGAAATGAATGTTCTGCTCCCTTAGCCTGAGAGCTCTTCACTTGGTGATGTTGTACCACAAGCAAAATCTGGAAAAGAAGGCAAAAAAATAATTGAATCAGTTCAGCTATATCCTTTCCTTTAGGTTTGTCCTTTGATCCTGAAAAGCATTTCCTTTCATAATTGTCTGAAGTGCCTATATGCTATGGTAGATACATGCAAAAACAGAAGCAATAATCCCTCACTACTCAGCAAAGTGAAATGGAAAACAAAATCCCACCTAAAATGTCCTCATTTTCTAGAATCAAATCCAGCTAGACAGTCCAGAAGTCTCTCCTGAATTTTGTCTCTTGATAAGAAGAAACGATGACTGTACTCTAGAATTCATGCTTGCTTTCTCTTTTTATTTTTTTAAATCTGAGTTAAAAGTACCCCCACATTCAGTTACCTTATTCATTACTCTGCAGCATTTCACTTCTGACCATAGAACTTCATCTCTCTGTTTCCTATTATTCTGAAGGCTCTGGAGAGAGTTCATTTTGTGTGGGAGCGGAGTATTTTCTTTCTGGTTCTGAACCATTACAAGAAGGCAGAGATTTAAGATGGTTTCTATCAGTGCTAAGACTTAAGTAGGGCAAATATCAAGAATAACTGCAATATCACCTTTATTCCTACTGCTAAATGATTATGACACAGAAAGACCTAACAGTTAATGCCACCTATGTCTGAACAGAACTGTTGAAATTACAAGATAAGTAGTTCCATGACTTCAGTATTTATACTTGCTTTTGCATTTGCTTTATTTCAGTCTAGAAGGTCTCTGGGTCTACATATAATACTTAAAATTGAATCCAGACATCAGCACCTCAAAATTTGATGGGTTTAAATTTGATTTCATAATAATATACTGTATTTGCAAACAACAATAATCAGTTGATAACTCCTTAGCTATGTGGGACTTAAATGCATATTTTCACAGAATCAATATTTGTAGTACATTTAGTAATATATGGCATTATGCTTTCTTAAATACTTAAGATAATACGTGGTCATTACTGTTGAGTAGTGGTCACCTGGTCACTATCGACCTTTATTTCAATCTGCTCATTTATATTGAAGATCTCTGAAATAAATATTTAACTTTAATAATTCTGCATCTTATTTTTTTCGCTAGAAATCTATTTAGTGAGTTTGAAGACAACCAACAATCTATTGGATTCAACTGCTGTATAAGAAGTGAAAGTCTGAGCTTTGGGTATATGTAAAATTCTCCGAACATATAGATTCTGCCATAGGACAGGAAAGAATGCTTTCCTTAACCTCCTTCAACAAAGGAAGATGAAAACATGACACTTTTTCCTTTGTCTGAAAACTATCCTAAAGACAAACAAAATCAAGTGGACGCTGTGAAAACAGGCTACAAGAAAATGAGTAGCTGTGTTGTGCATTGGTGACAAATCATCTTTTTCATCGTGTTTGCTATCTGCAAGGTTACAAACCTTTCTGCAGATTTTTAACCAAGTCTGTGTAGTTTAGGAACCTGCTGACGTTGGCAACATGGAACGTTAGTACAGCAAATTGAATGTCTTGTGTACAATATTGTCTGGCTATTATTAAATTGATTTTTTTTTTCTAAAAAGTACTTTAGAGGCGGATGCTGTTACTGCTACACAAACTGTATGCTTTATTACTGGTTACCTCAAGAACAAAAGATGGTCCTGACATTTTATAGGCCTTTCAAGCTATGATGTAACTTATGATAATTAGCTATCTTTTTAGGTACTCCTGCAGTATGATGAAAGATGGGGTATAAGATTGAACAAAAGTTCTTGATTTGGGGATACAGAGAAGCAACTGCTCACAGAAACGCTCTAGTCCTAGTTTTCTGCCCCATCTGCAGTGGTTTGTGGGTTTTGTGGTTTTTTTATGTATGGGTGGGGGTTATGGGGTTTTTTTGGGGTGGGGAGGAGCAGCTTTAAAAAAGATTATTTGCTTCTGCATTATTAGTTCTCCCTTTTAAAAAGAAAAAGAGGCAGGTAGGGTTCTGATTCAGTGCTTTTTTTGTTGTTTTGTTTTGTTTTTAAATTTTTTTCTTTTTGTTGGAGCTACCAAAACGCTGTCTACGAATTGGTCACTAGTAGTTCTACTTTTATTCTTTAATATGACAATCAAAGTAGTTAAGAATTCTTTTCTAGGTCAATGTCAATTTAATTTGCCATCAAGAAATTTTTTCTGCAGTGCTTAAAACCAAAAAGTGGGGAGATGTTTTTTGTGAAGATAAGGGTAATTGAATCTTATCCTCAGGGTATATGTGGATTGCTAGAGGACGGATTACTGCCTCTCATATACAGAGTTATATGGTTGGCTAGAATCATACAGTGGCTAATCCTTTCAGAATGTTTTAAGAATTTTAGTTGGGATGATAATTTATACACAATGCAAATGTATATCCAAAGTGCCATTACCCTGTTAATGTTTGTCATGTAATCAGAAATAGATACAAAAGTAAATTAACGATGACTCATACAGAGTATCTTATAAACAATGGGCAGTCGAAAGGGAGAATCTGAAATAGATTGTCCAAAATACTTTTTGGGAACTCATGAGTATCGATATCATAAAAATCATTACTTTTGCTTGTGAAAAGTAAGTTAATTTTTATATAGTGTATGTAGACATAAAAAGTTCCAAAATTTAAGATAAAATATGTGTACATAAAATGTGCCTAGATGACTACAAATAATCACTATTTGCATCTGGCATAAACTCCATATCACTGAAATATGTAGCTGAAAGCTGTTGTTAACAAGAGAGACCAAAGCATTGTAACTAAATATCACTATAAGAACCTGATATCTTATGGATTCTGTTTACTATCCAGAAAATGAATATAATAAAACCTGACCTGATATTTGAAGTACTGTAAGGTCTTAATTTAAAAAAAAAAAATCTTTGTGGGGTTATTATGCCAGAAGCAAGACAGTTAAAGCAGGCATGGTAATTGCACAAATATGCCCATTTCTTTCTGTGGACTATGTCTATTCTTGAGGTAGTGTTTTTGTGTGAAGAATTATGTCATCTACTTAAGGAAATAGTGAGATCATTTCTTTCTTGAAGTTCTTCAACAGCATGATAAAAACTATGTTTTAGTTTGTCTGGTTTAGTATAATTGCAGTATTGTTCAGTTTAAAAGTTAGGATACAGTTCATAGTCTGCTTGGTTTTAATTACTTCTCTTTATAATGCATGCATCTTCTTACTTAAACACAAGAGGCATAAAAGAGATGTTGAAGGCTGTCAGAGCTGTTCTATTTTAGATGAGTATCTACAGTCTCTGTAAAATATCAAGAATGTGTGTTGTTAATTGTGAGTAACTCACCAACAAAAAGGTGACCATAGCTGTATATATGAAACTGATTTGGTTGCATTTGACAATAAAAAGATAATACAGTATTCCAATCAGTTAATCTGGAGTAATAGTTAAAAAAAAAAAAAAAGAACGAAGAGAAAAAATTGGGAAAAAAATTAAAAAAAAAAAAAAAAAGTACAGAGAGTAAAAAAAAAAAAAATAAATAATGATGATGATGATGGACTGACTATCTTCCTAAATTGGGCATATTTAAAGTTCGGCTTCTGGAAGCTGTTGAAATTATCTGAATCTATATTAAAGATTACAGGAAAGCCTTGGTGAAAAATAAGTTGGTGAAAAGAGACAAAACCTGGGTTATGTTCTGTCATGTCTGCTTCCTTCGCCTATAGCCTGAAATAAGGTTATAGTAGATCTAGAAGCCTGCTTGCTTTACAGGTACTTTCTGTTCTATAGAGCACAAGATACTAAGTGAAAACTTTTCACTGATTCTACCAACAAAAAGAGGGAAAACTTCATATGTATTTTGGAGTAAGTTTTTAAAAAGCTGTCCTTATGATGTTTTAGGTCTCTGGTATAGCTTTTAGAATACACTGCAATAAAATTTCAATTTTCTATTTTATTTTTTTTTTTAATACAAGGTTAAGCTTGAATCAAACACACTATTATGTAGTGGACAAGCATTAATAGGATTAAAGATATTTTTATGACTAACAAGAATGTTCACAGTTACATGCAGTAATACAGGTAGAGGAGAGAGTACAATGGTGAATCTTAAACAGGAAAATGGGTTATTGTCTTTTCCTAACTAATAGGTCAGATTCATTGCTAGTCCAATGAGGTATGGCAATTCCAGTAGCCTGTAAGTAATTGGTAAGTACCGTGGAAAACTATAGACCTGCACAAAGCATAACTGTTTTCAGACATTTTCATCTGAGTACTGAACTATTTTTCTACCTAGTTTATATGATCCATTCTTAGTTCATTCCTGTATCACTTTTCCTTTAATGACATCTTCATATATTTCTATTTTATATAACTCTCACTGAACTCAAATAAGCCATAGTGTGTTGTTTCGTTACATACTAAGGCTTTAAGTTAACTTCTGTTGGATATTTACATTAAGTTGAGAAGGTTGGTAAATTGCATGTTTAAATATCAAATCTCAAGAGATGTTTGGAAAGGGAATGTTACAAAGGGAGGAAGTTAAATGTTTGGTGTAGTATTCTCTTGCTGGCGTCCCATTACATATAGTAAATGGTATTTCTTGCTCATTTTGCTCAGAGAGGCCAAATTCTGCTGGTTTGGAAGTATAACAGACATTGTTTATATGAAATTATTATTCATATATACCATTTTCCCAGAGTACCTCTGTTATCCTTCGTGGTGTCTGGCTATAGAACAATCCCGCAATACATGCAATATATATCAAGACATTACGGAAGATTCATTACATGCAGGAGATCATATATGTGTAGTTAGTATTCATTTCAGCAAAGCGCTTACATATGTGAATTATTACATCTCTGCTAACCAAAGCAATGGATTCAGGCATACATTAAAGTGCTTTACTGAATTAAGAACTAAACAAGTTATCCAAACAATCCCATCTTTAGAACTCTGTTGTGGGTCTGCTGATTCTTTCTGAGTGGTTGAATCTTTAACTGTGTTAGCGGTTCTGCATTTTATAGAATGCCCATTTAGAGTGTACTGTTTGTTTATCTCACTGTATTTATACCTAATTTACTAAACTGGCATAACAACATTAACTACATTCTGAGACTTTTGAAAAACATCACAGTCTCTGGAGACTTAACTTTTTTTGTTCTTTTCCCACGTGCAGACATCTGCTGCAAAACTGATAAAAACCTATTCTTCTCTATGATGTTCTAAATGCCATCATCTCATAATCCTCTCTACTACCCTTACCGTAATTGTCTCTGCAAAACTGACAGAATGAGGTTTGCACATCTGAATAAATATGTTCTGTTTCTGTGGGATAACACTTGTGTGCTGACTTCTGTTAAGATTTAAGCTCAGTCACAGAGGTTTCCCTTTATGAGTTCTTGAAACTTTTTTGCTAGACTAAAGATGAATTTAGTGCATTGTTAGAAAACAGAAGTCCTTATTCTGCCATCTTATGTCATTAGACATTCATATCTTGAAAAAACATGTAGGATTTTGAATCATCTGGGACTTGTTATTGAAGAAGGCTTTAAAATCCATTGTAGTACTAAAGTGCATATCCCAATGGCTGCTGTTCAGCATGTCATTATGAAAATAGAAGCAGCTATAAATAGTTATTTATAAAACATTTTGGAATGTCTGTTATATTGAGGTTCATAAAATAGAACACCTACAGAGCCTATGATACTTGGAACAAGCCTTTTTTTGAGGAAGATAGATTGGAAGCATACCTTTGTTTAACCCAATAATTTTGTGGATTTTCATGTATGTATATAGAGAGAGATAATGAAAGAGAGGGAGAAGTCTACTGAATATAAAATAGGAATTTGTTTTTTAATTCTGGCTTTTCTGGACAATTCAAGACAGAAGCCACTTAGGGTTTATTTTTGTGGAAAATTGTGTGCCTTGCAAATTGTACAGTCAACTTCCATATCTCTTATGCTTCAAGAGGATCTGAAAATATTCAGCAACTTCTGGTAACATTTTTATGTTCACTTCACCTATTAAAAAAAAAAATAGAAATGAGTTACCCTTGTTTGAGGAAAAACATTGTCACAAACACCTTCAGAAAGATGACTGCTCTCTTGTCAATGTGTCTAAAGGAATATTTGGAAGTGTGCATGAATGGAGACAACAAACATATCTGCTAGGCAAGCTCCTGGGCATCATTCTTGGTAAGAACACAATATGATGGATTTGTGAAACACAGTAGTTATTCCAAGAATTTTCTATTTTTTTTCAGCCTCTGATGAAAGAGAATTTTTGGGGTTTTAATAATGTCTAAGGTAGTATCAGTTATGGTCTGTCGCTGGTTTTTAGTTGATTTAATAATACAAGATATTAGTAAACCCATGAAGGATGTTTCCTAAGTATACAGACAAAAGATAGAATAATATTGGTCCTTCAATTAATCATTTATATTTCAGTCACTTTGGATCAGTCTAAATCTTTAACTCTTACTAAACAAATATGCTTTTTCAATAAATAAACTGAAATATATATTCAGTATGCCAGGTAGAAAACTGAGCACATTTTCAAATCCTGTTATCCATAGACTTTTTCTTCCCCAAATAATAAACAAACTTATGCAAAAAAGGAATAGGTGCAACATACTGTAAATGATGGAAGACCATCTGAAAGTTCACTTCTGTTATTTTCTAGATCCATTTGCCTAGTGGACTTTCCAGGAGTAAAAAATCATGCCGAAAAGTACAAGGAAAAGGGATAATAGAAAGAATAGTAGAGGGAAGGAAGTAAGAGGATGTAAATGAAATGGGAATCAAAAGGGGATTTCTCAGACCATCGTACACAGATTTCTTTCCTTCTGGGAAAAGTTTTCTGTGTTATTGCATGGAAGGCTGGCTACAGAGAGCAGTGAATTAGCAATATGTGCAAGCCTGGAAGAAGAGTGTTGCCAAGCTGTGGGCTGCTGTTGCCACTGAATATGATTTCCAACAAACTGATTATAAAATTTGGGGCTGCAGCTGACCTTCCCTTCCAGTGTGCCTTATGCTCCCAGGTACATGAAGTACTCATCATATAATGCTGGGTTATAGGTTAGCTGCAGTATGTCACTTGTTCAACATTCCAATCTGCCTCATTTGAGGTGCCTACTTTCCCCAGATTTTGCAGTATATACAAACATTTAACAGCCTGAAAATTACTGTTTCAGTTGCTCTACGGTAGGTGTGCAGTTGTTTCCAATTCTTTTTACAAATGAAGGGAAAAATCCCTAGGCAGTTCATATATTCTATTAACTTAATCTCTAAGAGTGAAATTAACTAAATATACATTGATTAGTTTTGCTCACTGTGAAAAAGAAATGGCTGAATTTTCCATAAAATGAGAGTTTTGTCTAAATACTGAAACATCTGTGGTAGAGATGGGTGAAAACTGTAAACATTCGCTTTGGCTAAGTTTACATCACATTTATGGGGTGGGTTTTCCTCAAATATTCACACTATCTAGTTTTATAGGCACAAAAATTCATGGAAGATGAATTTCATCCTCTGTGCAAAAATGGCTATGGTTAGATTATCTTTTGGTCTGTCCATTTCTTGTCGCTTACAATTAAAAAAAGATGCATCCCTCATCAGTCACCAATTTGTGGGAACACCATCAGCATAGCATTTTTGCAGTTGTATTGCTGGCAATTTTGAGTGGGGACCACAGAATGTGTCTAGGGAGTATGGATAGTCTGAGATTCCCAGTATTTTCTTCTATAGAATTTGAATCTGATCCTATAGTTTATATTGTATTGAAAAGGCATAATCAGCCCACCATTCAGGAAGGAATATGGATGTTTACTGGGACCACGTTATTTTCCCCTCATTCCCCCACTTCTTGTGTTCCTAGGCTATAGTGTCTACTTGCACTTGTTCTGTGCAGTGTTGGGAACATAGCCGGTGGCAGCATCGTGGCAGGCAGGGATTAACGAGGATGTGAAAATTTCATGTGATGTGATGGGGAATACTCATCAGGGGAGTTCAGACTTTTTTAGTACAGTGTTTCTGTCTCTGCTGGGCCAGATGTTTGGGATGTCCACTATCCTAGCTGGGTTTGCCTTGTTTTACCAGAAAATCTGTGCTCTCAGCCATGCTGTCCCTTGAATTCTGGCATGTGGGCAGCACACACTGCCTGGGATTTGATCAGTATAACAATACTGTCGTGTTCCTCTCTGCTAGAAGAATTTCTTGAGAAAATAGCTCTACTTAAGGAACCAATAGGAGTTTCCTTCTCTTTTTGTCCCCTACACAGGGGGGAATATTTGCAAAGACAAAGGGATCTGTTAGCTGCCTTGTGAAATAAGATTTCCTTTTCTTAGCTAGAGGTAGTTTATGGTGCCTTCTTGGGTCAGTACAATCATGTCAAAATGGGAGTTATCTCCTATTCTGGGACTACCTCCCTGGTTTATCGTGGATTTCATGATGAGTAGTACCCACAATATCTATATGGTAAATGGAAGTGTTTAGAATTTGAAAAAAAAGGATGATAGAATTTAGTCCATAAAAAGTATAATGGAAACTTAGCAGTATTACTAATGATTTCAACAAACAATGATATCAGTATGATTCTAGTAACTATGTTAGTATATGTTTAATATTTTGATTCATTTAAGCAACCAAAACCAAATTTGTGCAAAATATTCAAATGTGTACACAAACAGCATGAGGAAATTGTGAGTACAGAGATTTTAGCACCATATCTGATAATACTGAATTTTTGGCTAAAAATTATACTGGCTGACTAAGTACATTTTGACATATGGCACCCCATTTTGAAACAAACTGTTTTATTTAGGCTGACCTAAATTCTCCTTAAAAGGTCATGTATGGAAACTAGCAATGAGCCAGACATCTGAGGATGCCTTTGTGGTACGTCATCTTTGTGCAATTTCAGCCAGAAAAATGCACTTGGCTCTACATTTGTGTGCAGCAAGAGTGACATCTAATAAGCTATTAGATCAATATAATTGGTGGGTTTTTCCATGCGGTTATAACAGTGTTATATACAATGCTCAGTTGTACTCAAAGGTGAAACTCAAAGTCTTTGACTGTGCTCTGCTTGCATTAGCAATAGGAAATAATAAGCATAATTTTCCAAATCTTAGTTTGCTTCATAATAAAATCCTCACATACTTTCCCCATGTTTAGCACACATGACTAGACTGAGGTCGGTCCATTTTTGGTCACACAGCAGCAAGGATGTAGGGAATGTCTTCCTCCCCCACCTCCTTCACAGCCTCCACAAAGGTTGCTCAAAATGGTGTCTCTTCTCCCAGGCAAGGAGATGACAGTCATTAATCATTGCCAACCGGCCAGAACAAACTTCTCAGTTGACAAATACTGAACCTTTACAGGAATTAGCAAATTCCTTTTTAAAAAATGTGAATCTCTCCATCAGGCTCCTCAAT
Source organism: Phaethon lepturus (assembly GCF_000687285.1). Lineage (NCBI taxonomy): Eukaryota > Metazoa > Chordata > Aves > Phaethontiformes > Phaethontidae > Phaethon > Phaethon lepturus. The sequence continues at coordinate 102,674 of NW_010529500.1, read as the reverse complement.
CCATCTAGGGAACTCTGGTAAGTATTGTGCCACACCTTTAGATATGCTCTTCTGTGCCAGGCACTCACTTCCATAACTACAAAGTATTACCTTTAAGACTAACTGTTTAGCAGGGATGGACAGGATGTCTGCATGATGTAAACCACCAGGGGTGCTTAGGAAAAGGAGATGAACACAGTAAGCAAGTGCTCGTATTGTGTAAATAACCAGAACTGCTTTTGCTGAGGAAGGGGAAAACAAAAAGTGGAACTTGACCTCAGCTTCTAAGGGATGGTAATGTTGCCATCTGTAATTTATTTTTAGTTTCAATTTGTTTTTGTTTTGTTTGATTTTTTGAGAGGGTTTTCCTGGTGGATGTTAATGGTGGAAGGCGGCAGTATGGTATTGTTGTGCAGACAGAAGGAGGAAAATGGCAGATGGGCTTCACATCCTGGTGAAGTTAAGATCCTTTACTGCATTCATACAAACATAATATTATTGTTCCTTTGTGTATACGTTCTGCACAAGATGGGTACAGCAACTGCTGCATCTCTAATTATACAGGTGCACAGTACTCCAGAATACCTGGGAAGGAGAGTAGTTGACTATAAATTTTGGAGGCGTTTCATGCAAATTGTTCCTTCACTGCTGCAAGGGGCACTGTAAAAACTTTGGTATCTCTGAAGCTAAATGCTCACTAGTGTTACCTCTGGGAAGCCATGACCCTAAAATAGGGCTGAACTTCTGCGTAAAACTGAGTTGAAAACTAAAAGGATGATTCTTAAATTTTCATTTCACCTTGTGGAGAAGAGACTCTATTAGGGTTATCTTTAGCTTTTAAAAACAAACCATTTATTTTTACTTATAAGGAGAATTTGTAATTTTCTCGCGTTTGCACTGAACTGTTGATGCCATATTACCTGTCCAAGAGACATACATGATGCAGTGTATCAGTGAAAAAGCATTTTGAAAAGGCATATTCTCTATTAAATCACTGGAAATCAACAGAAAGTCAAGTGAGAAGGAAATTTAATAACTATTTCAGCATTGAATGTTGCTATGTTCTGTTTTTTTTATATTAGGATAACTTTTTATAGGATATATCCTTAAACAGATAGTAAACTGTGAAATAACATAGAGATTTGCAGAAAACAATGTAGATAACTTGCCATCATTCAGTGAGAAATAGATGCATAAACGCCTGGTTTAGTTATGGTTTAGTTTGCTGCTTTTTAAATGTTGGAACATTTAATAGCCATAAGGGAATAGTAATGTAAAGCAAGCCATATAGGTATGTTAAAAACACTACTAATGAACTATTTTTTTCTGGTAATGTATGGCTTTAGCCTTCCCAAAAGAAAGTGGCTCAACAAAACATGTGTCTTTTCTGCCTTTCTCCAGAGTAGTTATTAATGTGTTGTTGAGTGGCTAAAGAACCTGGTGTTCATTCCCACATTAATATTTTATCAAGTGCTAACAGCACTACGATATCTGCAAGACCCAGAACTACTCACAGGAGCTGTGTCAGTACAAAGTGTACTTGCCTTCCGAGTGAGACTGGATTATTAAATTAGAAGCATAGGCAAAATTACCATGCCATCATAAGCAGATATCTTTGTACTTTTAATTTGCTTAATTAATTTTACTGATATTTTAAGAATAAAAGGTGCTATATGGGTTTAATTGTCTATGTATGACTGCCCAGATTGTGATGGATTTTCTGCTAGGGAAGTTTCTTTCAAGGCATAAATTCTAAGAAATTTTCTGAAGCAACATTTTGAAATGAAACTTTAAAAAATTGATCTATGTTGTACGTGTATGTCTTGGAATTTTGGAAGAGATACATGAAAAATTAATGAGATTTCAGGAAGGAACTTTTGTAAAATTCTTTCTGTAAACTGTGTAAATTTATAGTTAGGTGTTTACATTTATCCTATAATGTGTTAACTGAATGTAAACATCAATAGTTACATTCTTTCTGAAAGGGAAGAAGAAATTTGATTATGGTTGCAGATTTGGTCTCAGTTTTAAATTGTGCTGTGCAAACTTTGTGTAGTTCTTCTTTTGTGTTTTGGGTTGTATTGTGCTTTTGTTGTTGGTTTTTAACCAATCTCAGGAACCAGCGACTGACAGAAACATCAAACCCTAAAGGCTGGGCTGTAAAGGACAGTTTCAGTCACGGTTGGGAGTGGATCTTGCAGTGGAATGGTCTGTGTGATCTTGGAGCTTGATGCAACTGCCATCTGACCGCAGCACTCTCTGCCAAGAGAAAGTCGTGCCATTTCTAGTAGTTATCCAGCAACTTTTGCATCAGGTCACTCGGTGACACTGCCAGAAGCAGCACCTCTAGTGACTGTAGTCAAATAACTGTGGTCAAATAACGCATATACTTCATGGCAGACACAAATAGGCAGCTTTAGGGTTTATTTGACACCTGTTTGCCATCACAAATAGTTGTAATATTTTTAGGAGCATTGTACTGCATTAATTACAAAAGTAAGCGAGACCCATGATACAAATAAAAATGTAAGAAAATCTGGACTGCCTTAACAAAATGTAGTGCTTAAAATAAAATCTAGAATATTCTGAAATTGGACAGGGAATTGTCTCCCTGCAAGATAATTATCATATGATTTATCAGTCTGGATCATAATCTCAACATTAATTAAATAGAATCTGAGAGATGCTAATATTTTAATGTATTTATAAATTTCATTGCATTTCACCTGCCTGCACTGTACAAATCTCAAAAAAAGGAAGAAATTATTTTATGTAAACATGTCATTGGCTAATCTGCTACATTTTTTCCTACAACTGCTGCAGTCCGTGCTACTTGTATGATTTTCGCTGACGGTACTGGCACAAGCTGTTAATAAGTTAGGCCCATAGCCTCTTGATGGCAGTGTATTTCCTTCTTGAGTTCATAGGCCTTACAGAACATTTATGTCTCATTACAGCCAGTACAGCAGTTTATGCCCTAATAAATCAGAGGAGCTTTGCAGAGATGATCTTGACAGTAATGAATCTTTCTGTTGGCATTTCCACTTCACAGACACAAATAATGAAGCAAAACTGCCCCATCTGGCCACTCAGTAAGAGTCAAATCACAGTGGGAAGCTGTTTTCTCAAGCATGACAAAGGTCATTGTGTGCAGCAGGAGTGAGCGATAGCAGGTTGTGCTGTGAGTGACAGTGTAGAATGAAGCCATTTGTGAGCTTTTATCATTATAATTACATTTATTAACTGTGCTGTCAAGGTTCTCCCCACCCTTCTACCAAAGTCTGTGTGCTCTTGCATCAAAAGCTACCTTAACTGATTTCTGCAGATTATTTGGAGAGCTGTTGGTTAGCTTTTGCACAGAAATTGATTTAATCAGCTCAATCAGCCGTTGAAGTATTATTAAGGTCTCTCACAGTAATTAAAAAAATAACTTCTGCAAATTTACTGCCTTGAAAGAGCAAAAACTGGCAAAAGATGCTGTATACCAGTTATAAGCAAATATATAAAACAGGTTCACTCTGCTTTAGGAACATACGGCAGAAATACAGGATGTGTCATCCCAGGTTGGCCAGTGGGTCCATTGAGCGTGCTGTCTAGGCTTTGGCAGTATGTGAGCAGGTGATCTTTCCACCTGTTCCAAAGTCCTCAGGTCTGACTGTTGTTAAACTATTCACTTGTTAATGAAGTCCTTGCAGCAGAGAACTTGGATACACACCAAGTATCCTTGAAGATTTTTTTCCAGGGCCCTTTGCAGAGTACCTTACATATTCTGGACTTCACATCTGGACAGCTCTACATTCAATAGTACCACAGCATCTCTGCTTTAAAGCACATTTTTTCCATTCTGATTTTTGCCTGCTTGATACCGCTATTGTGGCTGATTCCTTCCTTTTGTAAGATGAAATACTTTCTCCTGGCTTAGTTTGGGGTTTCTACAATACATCGAAAATAGAATTGAAAAGAGGTTTTCTTCTGTTGGGGAGGAGTTCAGGGCTGCTTTAATTTTTTTTTTTTTTTTTAACTGTTTCGTGCCCTTGTCTTCCTTTTCAGTAGGCTGCTAGTCCTGCAAAAATGGTATGGTAAGAAAATGTTGCGGCAGCATGGCACCGCTGGCTAGCTGGCGTTCCTCGCAGCGCCACCAAGTGGCACCAAGTGGTAGATGTCACCCAAATCTCCCTCCCGGCTCGTTGCTCTTCGCGTTTTGTTTTTGCACACAATATATTTTAAATGTCTGTAGGTGCATACGTTCACTATTCTGCCTTGACTTTTTTTTCTTCCTAATTCTTAAATGCTACCGTTTCTGTAGGCATAACTCAGCATGAAATTGAAAAGGCATCAGAGGAGAAAGCGAGTAAGTTAATGTTAATTTAAATGTGGCAAGCTTTGTACTAATTCTCCCTTCACCTACAGTACAAGTTTGTACCGTAAAGTATAGGCCCTATATTTAGGGATCACTCATCCATCTCGTGAATTCAGGTATTCATTCTGTGTCAACAACATGACACAACAGGTTTTTTTAGGCGGAAAGTCTACAAAAATATTTTTTCCAGTTGATATTTTATAAGGGTTATGTTGTACAGTGAGAATGCAGTTGCTTGAGTATAAATCTGTCCAGAATACAGACACAGTAACATTCTTGTGGGAAGTACCAAGTGTTCTGCAATAACCACAGGTAAATTAGGGACTCAGTTTTATTTTTCTAACTTTTATAATTTTACATAATTGGATTATTATTATTAACCAGGAAGCTCCATGCTAATGCTATCAAATCAAATTTATACTCATAAATTATATTTTTTTTACCTTTACGGAAGTTATTTGTATCTTCTATTATCTCTGGCATTCCCTTTTTTTTCTAAATTGCAAGCATGAAAAAGTACATAATGAAAACTATATTTAATCCTAAAATAGGAATGTAGATTTAGAAGGAACAGCTTGGGTCAAATGGTGCTCAAATGAAAAAATTCTTCTGGGTTTACTGAACTGAGTTCGCTGATGGAGCCTCTAAAGAAAGGGGGAGAGATGAAGAGTGATTTGGTCAATAAGGGCAGGGGGTAACTATAGGGGCCAGCTCAGGAGCCAGGAGGAGCAGTTTTGGGGAAGTGTGGGAATGGTGAAAAGGAGCAGTCAGTGAGGGTCTGGCTGCAAAAAGGTGGTCAGAAGAATTGTCAAGAACATGTACTTCGATACTCCCTTCACACACGTTTGCAGTCTGTGTAATCCTGTGACAAATGCAAAGTTTCGCTATCAAATACCAGAATGCTTTAAGATGCTTTTGTGTTACAGCAAGAGGGCGAGAGAGAGGCGACAGCTTTATTCTGGAGTCTAAGCTGTAGCATAGGACTGTTAGGTGGGTGTCTAAATGATCCTAGGAAACAGACAGTGTGATGGGCTGCAGAGGAAAGCAGTGATTCCCTGCTGGTCCTGACAAATCTGATGTAAGGAAAATGTAATGTTTGGTTAAGAGTAAAACATACTCGCCAGACTTCTAGTGTTTTATTTTATTTGTCCTGCCAGAAGTACCGCTGTACTCTATTCCAGTCTCTCACTGATAGCCATGGGCTGTCACTAGAGCTTGAGAGAAAAGTGATAGAGTAGAAGTTATCCTTTCTTTCTCTAAGTGACCAGGAGAAGCCCTGAGTGTGACGTTAACTGCCATTTTTTGCTTTTAAAAGAAACACTTATAGCTTGTTTTTCATTTGGCTAGTGTTGTGATATCTCTAGTTTTTGAAAACTAAATTGTCACTTATCTGGCTGTTAATATTAATTGTATTGTTAATAGGTCACAGTTTTATACCTTACCAAAAATGATGAAGAAGTGGTAATGGTGTTGAGACAGTAATGTACACACACTAATTTTACTGAATGAGGAAACAAATCATAATAGTTAAAGTGTAGGCTGGAACAAGGAGGGTCATTATTTCTATGACTGCTTTTGCTGTGGGTAACTTTCAGCTTAGTCCTCACTCTTATCAATAGCCTAGTCACCAACAAAATCATACGCCAGCTCAGCAGTAGATGAACCAGACAGGCTGAGGAAACTAAATGCCACCAGAAGGCCGTGTTTCTTACAAAATTATTCTAATATGGGAAAAGATGAGAAACAAATAAAAAAAAAAAAAAAAAAAAAGAAATAAAAAAAAAAAAAAAAAAAAAAAAAAAAAAGAAATCCATCACAGTATCAAAAGGTACGAGAGAGAGAGACTGAGAAGACCCTGAGTACTAGCTAATTGCTCAGTGTAGAAATTTTATAACAAAGTATTTTAAAGTAGAAAATTGTAAAATCTGGCTGTAAAACACCCCTGGAGATTACTTACTTACTACTGCAAACATCTTGCTGTCTGTCGTTTTTGAACAAATTCTATTCCAGTGGGCTATTTTGATGAAGAAAAGAAAAAAATTGAACTATTGAACTGAAAATGTAACCCAGGAAATGTTAATACTGAAGAATATTAATAATTAAATTGAAGGAAGAAGTACATTTCAATGAGATTGAGGTGCAGGTGGATGACATCAGTGAAAAGTAGTATGTAAGAATGAGGAGGTTGGGTGTATATTTACAGTTCAGAGAGGAAATGATAAATTTCATTACAGAAGAAAATAAAACTCTAAATGAAAAAATATTTTTATTCAATTAAGAGTAAAAGTAGATGTGAATGAACCTGATAAATGGAAGTGTTATGTACAGCAAGTGCTGTAATACTTTTGTTACATGTGGTAAAACTCCTGATCTAGATGGTGAAATAAGTAATCTCTTTCATAGAAGATGAGCTAGTCTTTCAAGAAAATAAAATAATAAGCTAATCTTTCAAGAAAAAGAGGTGGCATCGTTAGTGTTATAGACTGAAAAAGGTGCTGCACCAGCAGTAATGTTAGAGATCTTGGCCCTTTCCACATTTGGTTGCAAACTTTTCTTTGCCTTTGTCATCTCTGTCCTAGACTCTTTTCACTGATTGCCGTCTCATCCCATTCTGTCCCTGCACTGAACTCCTCAATGCTTAAAATTGTCTTCTTGCTGCTTTCTGTTGGGAACTTTTTTCTACCTAGCACAACTGCACGCTCATTCCTAATCTCTTATATGCTTTTTCCTGTCTCCCTTGTGACTGTCTTTATTTGGGAAGTCCTTTCTGATTCAGTTCATCACCAAAATTCCCTCTTCTTTCTGTTTTGCCTAAAAAAAATCAGCTTTTTCAAAGACCTCTGACAATTATATTTGTATTCAAATTTATTCAGATTTATTCCAAAGTAATACTTTGCAGGACAGAAGGAAAATTAAGTGCTGAAATTCTCCTTTAGTAGCAGCATACAAATGTTTCAAATTTATACAAGCAGCAAAAAGCTTCAGGCAACCTTCTTGCTCTGTAAGAACAAGAATCAAATGTACAAATCCTAGGCTATTTGTATGCTTTTGTATGCTTTTTGTGTTTTATCCTTTTTTTTTTTCTTTCCATACATGAACACTGACAAGTTGAAAGATTATACCTTTCAACTGCTGCTTTGACAGATATTTATCTCGGGGTTTTATTTTGTCTGTCTTCTAATGGGAGTCACTGCAAACTTTCACTAGCTTTGTGCCAGCGTCTATGAAATGCAGGGAAGTAAAAATACTTTTACCGTTTTTGTGTCATGGCAACAATTTTGATTGCTGATATACAAGCTACCTGTCATAGTGCAGTATCACTTGAATCTCCTTTTTCTTACATTCATGTTGTTTTATATGTTGAGTGATAACATGCTGGCCTCTGTGAAATGTGTAGAAGTGGTGGTGCTTATTTCATCAGCTGTGAAATAAGCTGGTTATGATGTTTCTATGTAAATTCAGTTATTCTTCGTTCTTTCAGTTACAAGATGGAAAGGAACGATCAAAGAAAGTGAGTAAAATTGTGATGATATCCCCTCTTTTCCCTTGTTCCCACACCCCCTTCAAGTACATGTTCCTGAGCTGGCTTTGGCAGCTCAGAGAGCAAGTTCAGGTGAGTGAGCAGGTTGATAATTAACCCAGCAAAAAGCAGCAAGTACTGTAGAGAGCTTATCTTGTCTCCCTGAGGGAGTCAGAGGAGAACCAGAATCAGGATGAGGTAGACAGAAGGTAGCAGCCAGGTTGTTGGACTGGCTTAGTCCTTGTTGAGAAACTGAGCTGAACTAATGGATTCAGGTCAGCAGAATTTCTAGGGTAGATGCTACTGAAACATGGGGGGAGCCCTGGTCATTGTGAAGTTTTTTTGTTCAGTAGCAAAAACTACCATACATTCTGGTAGAACCACTGCCGTATGATCTACTAGTAACAATAATATTCTTCCTGGTTAAAAGCTGTAGTGCTCATTGGAAAGTTTTTGTTGCTATATAGGCAAGCCCCTTTCTGATGAAGAAATATATACACACACACACACACACACACACACACACATTACACTCAGTATTACAAAAAAAATGTTTAGGGGGAACTTCTTGAGAATTTTTGCTTTAAAATAATACTTAGAGGGACGGATATTAATTTAGAAAAAGAATGCCAGCCAAAAAAAAAAAGAGGGTGGGGCAGCGTGTTTTAGGTTGCATAGTAATAAAACAAAATACTTTCAGTATAAATAACTTGATCCATTACCATGTATTTTTCACATTTGCTTCTTTCTGTGCTGATTACTTATATTATTTTTAGTTTCTTGAATAAAGTACATGTGTGAGGAAATATACAGCTTGGCAACGTTGAAACAAGAAAATTAAAGCCATGTCATTGTATGGTGCTATTAGTTGGGTGAATATTCTTCTAGTGGAAGTGCTATTGATTCTAACTTGACCTTGCTCTCAAATGTAGCTTGACTTAGATTACATTTCTTTGCAGTCACATTTGGGAGCCGAATTTACCTATTCATAAACTTGGATTAATTAGTACACTTGCATTTTAAGAAGGAGCCCATTTTTTAAATAAAATGTGGTATAAAATTTTGAAGAAAGGTTAACAGATGAAGAGCATTTAGTCTCATGTACCAATAATGCATAATAATTTGGGAGTCTATCAAGGTATAATGAATGCCCTTTAGCATTGTTACTCATGGCAGCCTGTAAGTCTTGTGCTGTAAGTAAAAGTAAAAACAGAATCCTTATGTTTTTTTGATACCGAGGGATTTATTTTCAGCTACCTTAACAGGCCAGTTTGGGAATTACCAAATGAAGTAATTACGAAATGGTAAAGTAAAATTCGTCAAAGCTGAAACTGTTTTGTTTGCAGGAATATCTGAAAGTGACATGTGGGAGATAAGCTCACTTAATTTAGATTCTATACTAGCCTTGTGACCAGTTTTTATCCCGGGTGTTTTAAACTGAAAGTCTCTGATTTAAACCAGGTATAGTACGGGCTAGATACCACACAAGTATAGTTTTTGCTAAATCTTCCCTGCTACAGCTGTTTTGCTTTTTGTAATTAATAATTAATTAGTTTACAGCGTGAGAAAAGGAAACAGAACATGAGGAAGTGTGTGTCTGGATATACTTTAATGGACATGAGTGGGAGCCCAAAATGTATGTTTTCCAAGAAAGATTTTCATCATTTATAGAAAATGAAGAAACAGTACTGATAGGAGTGATTAAGGCATCCTCCTCAGGTTGCAGCTGTCTATCAATTAGTGCACTTTGCATGTCTCCCATTTGTGTTCCATTCATAAGTGTTTTAACCATGGATTGTGCACTTGCACTTTTTATATCTTGATTAATTCCTGTTTACCTATACCCTGTAAAAACTAATTTGACTTGATAAGCTCCTTAAAAGTAGTACAGAGCTTTCAGAATCATTAAAAATCAAAATGAAAGCATGATCCTTTAATACTAACCCAGTAGTGTTCCACAGCTCTGACTGTTTCTACCCTCTGAGCGGTCTTTGTCTAAGGAAAGTCTTCCAGGTAACTTCCTCAGCTGCTTTCATTCCTGATTTCCATCCTATTAACAACACATATAATTGATTGTGATTTTAGCATATTTGAGTTTCAGGGCCCATCCCCTCTTCCTAGACTGAGATGCAGAACCTTCTGGTTTAGGATGTGAGTTCAGCCTGGGTTGAAGGTAGCCAGCTTCTCAGGGAAGTTAGATACGAAATCATCCACAGTCACTTTACAAAATTCCTACTGGCAGACAAGCAAGCTTTTCCAGAGCTGACTAGGAGCCATCTTTATTCCTTAGAAGAGATACATGAGGTATATCCTAGCCAAACCCAGGTGAGTTCAGAAACAACTGTCAGTGTGCAAAGTATGATGCTCTCTGCATTAGGCTAATGAAGCACACAAACTTGAGTTTTCTGGGCTCTATCTGTATGGTAACATGCCTTAAAACACATGCTGAGCATTAGTAGTAAATGTAACTAAATTTACATACTAACTGGAGTGTATACTGGTTTTACAAACCAAATTGTTTCTCAGTTCAAAGATAACATTTCCATTTAAATTAGTAGGATTTATACAATATGACCTTCTGAAAGGTTTATGCTGTACTAATCTCTGTTTTGAAATGTTAGTCCTAATATTTTAGTTGTTTCAAATACGCATTGGTTTAAGTGTGTCTTTATTAGAGATATTTATTCCAAATTAGAAAGTGGATATCTAACAAAACTCTCACTGTGAGAATGTTTGGAAATGTATGCAAAGATTTGGACAACAGTAGTATTTGTATTCCCTATTTAAAGTGCCTTCTGGCAGGAAAATCATTCCACTCCTCTTCAGGAGATCAGGATGTCAGTATTCACTTAGCAACAAATACCCTGTCAAAAAGTGTAATTAAAACATGCATCAGTATAACACAAGTTTTAAATGCGGTTTGAGGGCTTTAGCTTTAGCATGGTAGATCATGGAGAAATTTCTGTGTTCAGAGCTGTGTGTTGGCAGTAGCTCTTTTTATTATATATTTGTGATGTCCTTTACATTATGGTAGACTTAAGAAATCTAAAAAAACCTCAGTAATTTCAATCAATTGTACTTTCCAGCTGGCAGGAAAATTAGTACTAGGTAAAGCAGTAATTGCAATAAGGCTAAGATCAAATGATGATTAATTTGAAATATTCACAGCCTAATATTTCGCCTTTTCCCAGTTTAATTCTCATAACTACATTGTTTGCTATGCTTACAGTTTAATAACTTGTATTTGCTTGCAAAAAAGCTAAACTTGCTTGCCTCTACTTCTAGGATAGAACAAATACAAAGTTTCTTTCACTGTTTCTTAATACATGCTCTCTGAAAGCATTCAGAATCCTTGAGATGTGTGTAGATTTGGCAGTCTTTTAATGCATAAATGTTCCATTAAATTTGTAAATTGAATTTTGGGCTTTGGAAATACTGTTTGAATCACTAGGCATTAGTACATAATGATACTACTATACATTTTTCTGAAGTGTGATTTAGATTGTTTTAGATTTTTTTCACTTTTTACTGGATTTTTTTATATATATAGTCAAATTGGAATGATGTTTTATGACTTTTAAAAATACTTTTATCCCAAGAAAAATGTTTAAAAAATACTGAAAACATCTCTAAATACATGGAAGATTAAATAAATCCCTCAGTGATATAATTTATCAATAACTGAGTAAGATATTACAGGTGAGAATCTTTTACTTCCTTTACACCGGACTGGAGACAGAAGAGGCTCCAAAATGGGGCAAAAATAGCAGAATCTCTTTTGCAGAGAAAGATTGTGTCCCTATTGCAAAGACAGTGTGTGTCCCCTCTCCTATGCCTTCTTTAAAGCACTGATGATGGAAGTGTGCAGATGGGGTCAGAATTCCACTGAACTGCAGTGTCCTTTGATTTAGTTTTTTTTTAAAAAAAGGGGCTGTGACCATCAGCCAAAATAATGTGAAGATGGCTAGTGGATGTGGGCAGCAGATGGAAGGTGACTTCCAGCTCAGGAAAGCCATGCTACCAGATCTTTAGAGTGCTGCTTAGTACTGAAAACTGTTTTTACATTATAAGGTATCACAAATGTAAGGGGTATAAAAGTTATCTTTACCTGTGATCAACAAAATTTTACATCATCAGGTCCACCCACTGTTTGTAGGTGTTTTAGGTGTTATGCTTGCTAGCTGGAGCAGATTTGATACTCTGCATGGCCTGCTATTTTAGGTTTTGATCCTACAGCCTGACTTCGTAAATCTCTGAAAGAATCCAAGTTCTTTATTTCCAGTTTCTGACTGGCCACTTATTCTCTAAGCTGTCATTTGAATATGACCTCAGGTAGGTGAAGGGTTTCTTGGGTAATTTACCTGATCAGTAGAGCAATTCTACAAAAACACCAGGAACAAAAAGGAAGGTGATGCATGTCTTGTACTGTAGTATTCAGCTAGTAAAGCTGCCTTGGTGATTACCATTATACAAAAAATAGGAAGCTAGAAACATATTCCTGAAAGAAACGTTTCTACAGAATCAATGCTCATCATCTCTAGTTCAAAGCATATATTCAAATAACATTAATAGAAGAAATTAATATGCTAAGGCAGATGCACCGCTTGCATATCAGAGGGCTTACTGCTGCATCTAATTAGAACAGCTTTTTAAAATTTTAATCTATTAATAAATTACTTTGCACACACATTAAGATGCTAATGTTCATATTTAATGATTTAATTTTCTATTGGGTAACCTTCACAAGCTTTTTTTGTTTTAATTGGTTGGAGAAGATGACTATGTCTGCATCTCGCTATTATTTAATTAAAGCATTGTTTTAACTTTAATAGAAGTACAATTACTCTTCTGTTACCTATATGTGCATACTTTAAAGAGTGCTTTTGTACATCTGTTCTCTTGCATGTTTTTTCAGAGCCAAAAATATTTTTTAGATGAGTTTAGTTTGCTTTTTGTTTATAGATCTTTGTGATCATAATGAGTGATGCATGCTAAAGTGAAAAATTAAATTGAGCAATAAATAAGGCAGTATGCACATAAAAAGATCACGCTAGTGTATAAACTTCATAAGCCTTTCTTTTTTGTGACCTTTAAATGGGTAATGCTTCCCTTGGGACAAAAGTGCAAATACTCAGGGATAGAGCCAAGGCAGGTCCTCTCATGAATGTAAAAGTATCTGTCATAACAGATGTACAAGTTCTGTCATTTCTCTTCCCACATCAGAATATTTTGGAAACATTATAGGATTATTTTGGATTAAATTAAGAAGGAGACTTGCCATCTCCCTTTCTTGTTAGCTCAGGTGAGCATTTGTAAAGTCATTGCAATTTGTAGAGAGCAAGCCTCTTAAAGCATTCTGTTGGTACTTCTCTTTTTAAGTCTCTCATTATACAAGTTTGGGGAAAGTTTTATGCAGAAAAAGTCTTGCACTTTAGTCAGTTTTTATAAATCAGTGAATTGGCTCTGATTTCTTTTGGATTACGTCCTCTGTGAGAAACAGACAATTCAACACTGGGACTAGCCACAGTCATAAAACAAAATAGAGTAGGAACCAGTGCCAGGGGTTTCAAATATAGCACCCTGGCTGTGAAATAATACACGTGAACACAGCATCGTAGTTATATTAGATCTCTTCACATAAGAGCATTATCTTTTCTCTTCAATCTCTAAGGCTTGTGAAGAATTTCCTTAATAGGGAAGTCCTCAAACTCTTTCCATTTTCCTCAATTTTTGGAACTGAGGATGCATACCGAAGTGGTAACAGGTTCATGGATGTCAGCATGCTGAAGTGCCACTGTGCAGTGTAAGAATCTTAAATATGGCTGTCAAACACATTTCTGTAAGACCACCGCTATGCAGTACATATCTGGAAGTCTAGGAAATTAGATGTCATGTTGCTGGTTCTCAGTGTGTAGTCTTATTTTACGTTTTGAACTGATTTCTATTGTGCTTGGCAAGTGCTTTGCTTTTGAATATAGAGCATATATAGAGCAGACTTGACCATAAAGTGTGTTCCCAATGTGCAAGGAAGAGTCTTGAAGGAAAGTGAATAATAGAATTTTTGTGCATTTTTTGTTGAGTACATGAAGCTTCACTCCAAGCTGTAGAAGATAGCTTTGTGATGTTGCTGTAATGTAATGGAGATGTCAACAGCTGCATCTTACTGCTTTAAGTTTCAATCAGATTTTTAACATGGTTCAGGCATCTCAGTATCCGTTTCGATATAAGAAGCCAAAAGTACACCAAATAAGGCTGTGACACAGTATTGACTTACCCCTATTCCTTTTTCCTACTTAAGCTTACTTCCCTCTGGTGCATCAAATAAGAGTGATAGTGACAGAAGTGTTCCTCGTCACCCTGTTGCAACTGTGGGCTAACCTGTTTGGGCTAGTTAGCCCGTGGACGGTCTTTTCCCAGCAGAAATACGCAGAACAGTTATGCTAGTGCAGAGAATACAGTCTTTAGAAATTATGAATGCTTAACATGTTCACAGTTCTGTGCAGTGACTAATTAGTCCTCTAATGTGTATTTAGTGGCATTTTCAAAAGCTCCCTGGAGTTTTACACAGTGGATGTTGTTTTTGAGAGTCACAATGTCACCTCAATACCACACTATTGAGGTGATTGTACACCACAAATGTACCTCTATGTACATTTAAAAAGTGGTTCTTAAATCAGTGTGGGAAATGTTACCACTCTTGCATCTTTCTCTTATAAGTCAAATGAAAAAAATCTTTCTTTTCATACCATAGGATTAAGACACTGACGTATTTTTAACTGCAAATGTTTTGAGTTTCTGCAACTTTAGAATTTCTGCATACTTTAGAATTTTTTAGAACATAATGTATTAATTGACAGCAGTGTATTTCTATTCCTTTTGCAAAAGCATCATACTATAGAGAAAAATCCTGTACCTCATCACATGCTGTTTTAATAATATACATGTGTTTGAATATTCAGAGTTTCTTTCGTTTGTGGTCTGGCTTGGGGTTTATCTCAATCTACTGTGTAGGAAGCTAGGTATTAAAATTAATAGTAAATATATGCATGCCATTAGATATGCTAGCAGTTGACTGGAGTGGCTATGCAGAAGTTGAAAGAGAAGTCTTGAAATGGGAAAAGAGGAGAGCAGAATCCAAAAAAGGGAGTAAGAGAGTCGTCATTGACTATGAGGGAAGAAGGATTGAACACATAGTCATCACTTTGTTGATGATGAGACATCCAGGAAGGAATTTCACTTAAGCTGTCACATCTGTGCAGTATTAACAAGAGAAAAAGCAAGGAACCTAGAGGAAGATGCATTAAGAAAGGGGATTTTATTTCTACTTAGATGTGTGTGTGTTTCCCTGAAAATACGCACGCTGGATCTGCCTGGTTGGGCTCTGTGGACTGCCACTGCACTGAGTCCAGGAACACAAAAATGGTGCTTGAAAATAACATTTTTATCACTTTCCAAGTGAAACAAAGTATGAGCAGAAAAAATAGAAGGAGACCATGTAAAGTTTTGAGAGTTTGGCGAGAGGGATGTGACAGAGTACAGCTCCTTTTCATACGCTTCTTAACAAGCATGAGGTTTTGCAACAGTAATATTATCGGTGCCAGCAGCTTAAAATAGCTCACTTCTCTCTATTCTCCATTTTACTATGGCCAGACTTCGTTTAGTCCTGATAGAAAAGCAAGCCATCAGTATCTATTTTTTTATCTGTAAACTAGAGAATTATTTAAAGAAAACGGCTTTAGCTGGCTATTGGTAGGTTACTATTTGTAGGAATTTGTTAGAAATTGCTAATTAGTAATTGTTAGTATTTGTTAATAATTATATGCTATTTTTAAAGAACTCTTAGCAGGTAAAGGATTGATAATGTGTAAAGGACTTATTCTATGGAGCAGCACAAGTTTATAGTTCTAGGAAAATCTACTTGCATGTTTACCTTTGTCTCTCAGTTAGCTGGAGTGTCAGTGTGTCATAGATTTGAAAGAGATTTTCTTACAGCTCCTTTCCTCTTTTTGGCAACAGCAGAGAAAACTGGCCTTAGTTGATGTGGGAGAGATACAGGTAGTACAATCCTATGTTGCAACCATCAATGGCAAAGCTTTTGGTTCCATATACATTTATATATATGTATCAAAACATACCTAGTCTACATTATTCCTTTATGGCACTCTGATTTGAGTCTAGGCACTTATTTTAGAAACAGCAAGGATTAATTCTACCTTTGCACAACCATACCTAAGCACCATTTTTTGTGTGTCAGCAGCATCCAAATACCTGACTATGTAAGAAATAAGAAATATTAGCATAAGTAGCATAAGAAATGCTACTAATTTAAATTCAGATTTGAAAAGCCAAGGAAAATAGAAACTTTTAAAAAATTCCCAGATTTGCTGACTTGAAACAATTAGATATATTTTGCTGAAGGGGAAATTTTTCTGATCTTATTGGTGTGATCACGTGTAAAATTTAATAAGAATTTTCAGTCCACTAGCAAAATAAGTTTTGTAGATGATTATAGTGAGACATTTGTCACTACCGGCTTTCACTGATGAGTACCAGTCACCTGGCATAGAATTAAAATGGCTAGCTTTGCAGCACGAATGATGCCTTTGACCTCTTGTCTTAAGTACCTCTTAAAATAGTTTGTGTATGCATGTGTGCGAGCATGTGTTTACTCTTGATTTCAAGAACAGAAATAGCACAGACTTTACTCACTTTTCATGCATTCTTAAGAACCAAGATGTTTGGGCCAAATTAATTTTGAATACATGAGAGCTAACCTCAGTTTTTTCAAGTGACACATTTTAAAAGATACCAGAACTACTGCTGGAGGACAAGGAGTGGGGCGGTATTTTATTAAATGCTCTGAAGCTGTAGCAGCAAACTTGTAGACACACATTTTCATATTCTTAGCTGCAGTTTTTCTTAGTAGGAACAAAATTTAGCTTAAGTGAATAGGAAAAAAACATTTTCTTATGTTGGTAAGTCATATTTCTTCAGTGATAAAGGAAGCAAACATTTATGTGATACTATAGATTTAATAGCATAGTTTTCCATGCAATGCTGTACTACAGCAATGAATCAGAATTCTGTAACTCATAGTATTACGTTTACTTTGACATTGTCATGTTTCGTTGGATAATTTCTATAGAAACAGTTACATCCGTAATATATTACTGTAACTTTGATCTGCCATCTACTGAAAATGAGAATTTATCAATCTGTTCATTCTAGCCTCACTGGAGACTGGAATAGGTATAAGCTAAATAAACAATAAGGTACCAGAAACTCAACAAATGGAGCACCAAAGGGAATATCTAAATTATTTTCAATGGCTTCTTATATTACAAATTCATGCAGGGAGAAGTTACATTTTGACACACAGGAGTCCTCGAGGGTTGGGGTAGGTTTAAGGATGAGTCACAACTCAGCTTGCCTCTGAAGATACTGGAGGGAACGGCTATCTTACATTCTGCTGCTTTCTATTCTTTTTGTATCTATTTTCATAATCTTTCTACACGCTTTGTTGCTATGTTTGCTGGTAAAAAGTTGGTTAAGAACCCCCAACCCTTCTAGCAGTATGTTGAGGATTCTGCTTAGAAGAATCTGATGTTCAGTGTGATAATGTTACCAACCCTCCTTCTAGATTTTGAACATGCACAAACAAAAGTTAGGCGAACTGTAGGAAATTCATGATTCAAAAATATAATCCACCTTTTTGTGAGAAACAATTTTAAAGAAAAGAAAATGTGTTAATGACAGAAAATTCCTATTATTCAGAATGAAAAGGAGGGGGAAAAGATGAGGCAGTTGACAGAAAATGTTTACTGAAGAGAAATACTAAGGAAAATTGAGACATATCTTTCTACACCAGTGCAGATGCAGAGTTGCAATAATAAAGTCAATAATTCACCTTCTAATTTTTTGTGCTTTAGAAATACTACATAAAATGCACAGACTGTAGTGAATACATTGTCAAGTAAGTTCAGAAATCATAGCTTGTCAAAATTTCTTGTCCATTCCTTCAGAGTCGGAACTGGCTAGAAATCACCTGAGTTACACAAGCATTTAACTGGAATACTGTTCTGGTAAATCAGGCTGCAAATCTGTTATATCCTATGATTTGCAAGACTGAATGGTATATTATCCTCTTGTCATTTTTATATATATAAAAATATAATTTGAATATATATATGAAAAATTTGAATATATATATTTTCAAAGTATTTTTTATTTAGTAAATGCAAACCTTTTCTAGTTCTCTCCACAGCAGCCGAAACCATGTATTTGTTTCTCTGATACCTCTGTGTTGTTCCTAAATTAAAATAATGTTTTTTATTCTTGGAGTAGATTTTGTTTTATTGTTGTATACAGCAAAAGGGTATAAGGTTTAAAACTAGCCAAAAGAAGCATATCTTTGTCAGTAGCCTGGTTTGCAGTTTCACATTGGAGCTGGTTTTGTATTAGCCTAAATTTCTTTAGATTCATGAGGGAAGCGCTGAAAATTGTAGGGACAGGCTCCTCATTGCCTCTGGATGCATAATACCACTTTTCTGTACGACAGTTGGAACATTGCTCACTGTCAAAGAATTTTTCTATTCATATTTGTTCTTCATTAGTTCATAATGTTACAATTATATTCAGGACCAACACATGTTTTATTTGGCTCACCACCATTCTTTGTCATGTTTCTGATTTTTGTCTGTTTGATATATATACATTCATTAAAAGAGAAACATATTGTAAGAGGCATATCAATGGTAAAAGTCAAATGCTTCAAATTTTAATAGGGATGTAAAAATTAAAACTAAAATGAAATTCTTTGGTTCTGAATGTCACATAAAAAATTGTCTTTTTTAAAAGAGCACTGGAATGGATCAATTAAAATTATATTCTGAGTACAAATGGAATTTTATACATATTATACATTTTTATTAGAAACATTTTTCACTCTAGGCTTTTATGATAAACTTCATAAAATACATCTTCTAAATGTTTTGATTGCTTTTGACATCTTCACAGTTGACCAGACGATAGTGATGATAATGAATAACAGTTCACTTATATGGAATGCTTTGTATCGGATGTCCTCAAAATACTTTATTATTCCTGGTTTATGGATAGGGAAAGTGCAGAGAGGTAGAATAATTTGCTCAAAATTCACAAACTGGTAATATAGCCAGGATCACATTCCATTTGTAATGACTGTACAACAATAATACAGGTAAAAATACAACATAACTAAAGTTTTAGTTACAGAACAAATAAAACTGTCCAGAAGACAATATAGCTGTTGAAATAAACACATTACTTAGAAGTAACTTCTTGTAATTATGTCTATTTCTATGCCTTCAGTCTTACAGTTCGCTGAACCCTGCAGCCTAATGCAGACCCCGTTAACACCGGCAGTATTCCTTAAGTACTCGGCGATTAAGCATGTATAGGCACACAGATGTTTCTGTGGTGGCCACAACAAAACCAGAGAGCAGAGAGAGCAATCATGAGGTACGCCATTCCCTTGCAAGCGCTGTGGTTATGGAGGAATCCTGCGTGACCAATAGCTGTGCTACCTGCGCAGGCCAAGCACCCCTCTAGCCCCTGCGAGAAGGGGGCCCTGCCTGCTGCAGCTACGAGGCAGGCCTTCAACCGTACCCGTCGCTTCCCTGCTGTGGCAATGACACTGCTTAAAACACTTGTCATGCTGTGACGTTTTTGATGTTTAGGAGAGAAGCTGTGGGGCTTGGGGAGGATGCAAGCAATGGCAGCCCTGCGGACAGGCAGCGCAGGGCAGGTTAAAAGCCGCCTTTCCCCGGCGGAGCCGCGCGTGCGTTGCAGCGGGTGTTGAAGAGTTGGGCCGAGTGGGGTGGTACAAACCCCTTGGGGAGTCTGGGGCTGACTCGCACAGCTGGCCTGCATTCATGCTGCTACGGTGTCTGTGCTATTATTGCGCATTGACCTTGCTAGATTAAAAAGTACTTGAGTATTTCTGTTAATGTACAACTCCCTCTACTCTGCCTGAAGCATAAATATACTCTGGGAAAGCTTTACTTCCTTTCTTGGCTGTTGACTTGTTACTTTAGAAGAAGGTAGCTATAGTAGGTAGATGACAGAGGGGCAGGTGACTTTCTGTTTACAAGAAAATACATGGGGTAGCTATAGCTGTAAATCTGATTGAGCCCAAAGCTTTTAAGAGTGTATTTCTGCAGTTTTCAGTATTTGGAATTTTCTGCAAAGCTTGATTTATTTTTATTTCTTTTTTAAGTTTTGAAGGTTTATTATTTTATTTATAGCAGTAATGGGGGATCCCAGAGCAGGTATGTGTCTTGCTACTTTTGCATGCAGTGTGGAAGGGGTTTAAGCTGAACCCTAAAGTTTTCTCTGCTGCAGCCAGGCAGCATGTTACTGTTCTCTGTAACTCACTTGCCGTCCATTCCTATGCATTGCCTCAGTCCAATCTGAGCTGATGTCAGTGTACAGTGTAAACCCTAACAAGCAAGACCTGAGAGGAGACTGTCATGCGTTTGATAATCAATGAAGGAATATCTTTTAATGCTCTCTAGTCAGCACATTGTGTTCCCTGAGCAGCCTTGAACATGCCAACTGTCAAGATATTGATTGGATAGTTTCCACTAGCTACTGTAAGTGCTATGATATTGTACCATATAATTTCCAGCTTCTGTTTTTCTGTCATCATTTAGAAAACTGCATATAGTCCAGATTGGGATTTTATGGTCTGCTGCCCCATTGGACAGCTTATTTCTTTTTTGATGGAGAAAACCTTTGAAAAAGTCTAAGTGAAAAATTGATAGGTGTCATTGCTCCCTTGATAATGAATGAGAATGATGTAGACTTGTATAGGGCAGAGGAAAACTGTGTATAAGAAATTCAACCATTTTTCATACGTCTTTAATTTTTTGTTCACTTCATGTTCGTTACTGGTTGTACTTAAGCAGTTACTGAATATTTACATATGTGTTTTGCTCAGAGGCATTATTCAGAAATGTATTAGTCAAGAACTCTTTAGAGTGGATGTTATTAAAAAATCATGGTTCACTAATCCAAATGAGGTGAAGATATATCTTAAAAGATACTACTACATTGCTGCAGTCAGTGGAAGATTACCCAATGTTCAGGTATTAATTAATTAATTAGCAAGTAATTTGGAGAGAAATGCAATTACTGTTGGTTAATTACTCATTATTATTAACAACCATTATGAGGTATACATTAAATACAAAACTAAGTAAAAGTGCTGTAGTTTCAACTTTCTTTTAAATTCTCTTACCTTTTGAGATTGCTTTCTCTTTTATGTCAAGATGCAGCTGTGATCCTGAAAAGACTTAAGCATGTGCTTAGCTTCACGTGCTGGGAATATTCTGAGAGCCTTCTGTGAAAAGCATTTTAATTTGTGACCTTGTCTGCATACTTCTATTTGAGTTTGTCGCTTCCTTGAGCAGATCTCCCTAAAACCTGACACCTTATAACCTTATTGTCCTCATGAACTGCCTAAATTCTATTTATGCTCAGAAATCGAATCAGGCATCACATATTCATTACTGGAGGATAGTGACAGGTGAAACCATTTGAATCTTCCACATTAAATACATTTTTGAAAATAATATTGTGACATTAATGAAACTTTTGGACAGAGAGTTGTGTGTCAGGAGACTATGAATTTCTCATTCGCCCATGCCTCACTAGCATTTTGACCTCATGATGAGATGAAGACAGTGGGAACTGTCTCCAGAGGAGACATCCCCTCAGGATGAGGATTGCATCAGAAATTGATGCAGGATCTGGGAGCTTTTTCTGCTTCACTAGCTGCCCAGCAAATGGAGTATCTGAGGCCAGCTTAAGTCCTTTCTTTGCTCGTTCTTCACTGGGAATCATTAAAGAGTAACAGCTTTTTGGAAGAAAGAACATGTAATATTTCTGCCTAACTTTCAGAAAGAGGGTCAAAAACCAGGTACATAGCAGGCATATATAGTAGGGCACTAAACTGATATTTCATGTAGCATGACAACAGTGGTACCTAATAATTCTGATATCATTTGATATTGTGGTTCTGCTACCATATCCATATCAGAGTCCATAAGGGACCCTTGTCTGACTAGCGATACCTGCACAACATGACTGTGAGGACACACGAGAATTGTTACATCAGGTAGCGAATGCTAGAAAACACCCATCTGGCATTAGAAGTGCATGGGGCACCCTGAATTTTTGCTGCAAAAAGTGGTAACTCTGTGGCCTTAGACTGTGTCTGAAAAACTTCCTGGATGGTCAGATAGAAAGACTGAGTGGTGAATTTGTGTTTGTATAGTGTATTTGTAGGCAGTGGAAAAGTTCCAGGATATAAAATGAAGGAACTTGCCTGTATCTGTGCAAGACCTCAGGGCCTGAGTTTGTGAATTCAGGTATAAAGGCCTTGTCCTCCTCTCTCCAAAGCAAGCAGTGCTGCTGGTTGTTGTTTGTAATAATTATTTGACATAATATCTGTAGTGGCCAACTAGAAAATGAGTGTCTACTTTTCAGAAAGTTTCCCAACTTTCCTTGTATTTTAATAATCTGTGTTTCCTGCGAAAAATTCCATGGAGATTTATCTACTTAATTTCATAAACTTTATGCAGGAGCCAGGAACCGCAACCTGTAGATTTTTAGAGAGAATTCTCATTAAAGTTCCCCTGTGATACATAGTTACTGTGATCTGCCTTGTAAAGTGGAGTAAAAGTTACCAGGACAGTTTGTTTTCAGGAACTTTTTTAATGAAAAACTTAACACTGTTCGCTTGTATGTGTTCTGTTCCTTGGCGTGACTCAGATGTTGTCTACTGTAGCCTAGATTTTCGCATGTGAATCTGTTTACAAACACTGTGTGCATGAAGTCTGCTCTACGCTTGAAATACAGTATATTTGAAGAAATAAAAGGCATTAAAGATAATGGCTCAAAAATGAGATCTTCTGAATTCTGCTCCTGCCTTGTTTTGAGGCCAACAGTTAGTCTGCTTAGACCCCCTGAAGCTTTCGCATATCTTGGCTTTTTTAAATGGAGGGATGAATACACCCACCAAATTTGCACGTTTTTTGCAATTCTGTCTGATAAGTTCATTTTATTTAACTACTTTGTACCCCACTTGAATGGGAGGTATCTGGAGGGTCTGTCCTGTTATAAATGAAATGGTATATGCAGTGTGTTTCAGTGTAGCCAAAGTTTTGCATGCAAGTTTTAATATAATATAGAAATTAATAAATAGTTGGCTGTAAAGTTTAGATTAGTGGGCCATTTGATTCTGGGGTCTCTACAGCTACTAAAGACAAAAATGACCCAAAAAATAACAAAAATAAACCTGACACTGAATGGATAAACCTGAACAAAATCTCTTTGATTGGAGCATTTGGGATAACTGCCAGACTAGACTTTGAGATGTTTATAATAGGTTATGTGTTGACTGAGGAGAGGAGCATGAAAGGTACAGTTTTAGCACCCCCAACCTATGCCAAAGTATGCAAGAAGGTGGGGACTGCTGTTTGGACAAGCGGACAGATCAATTAAATCTTTTAGGACAGGATGCTTTAAAATGCATGTTTGTAAGTTAAGACATAACCTAAACATTTTAATCACAAGAGATTCTGAAGTTCCCCACCCAGTGAGTTCTTGGTGGGGAATCAACAGACTCTCCTAGGTCTTCAGCAATTAATTATTTTTTTTCCAACCATGTAGCTTTTGAATTGATTGAGCATTTGAAATTCGTTCTTCTCCCCCGCTAATTATAGACTCTAAGGGATGTGGTGATGTAGCTTTTCTTTCAGTTTCAGATCATACATAGTTTAAGTTTGGTTTATTAAACACGTTTTGAATCCTTTTAATGTAATAAATACAATATATAAATCTTGTTAAAATGTCATGCTTGGACTGTAATCTTAACTAGAAATGCTGTTTTACCTTTCGGAGTCCCAGACTCATAAACAAAATTAAAGGTTAAAAAAGACTTATTATTTAAAGAAAGCGCTAAGACACTGACAAAGGAAGAACCAAAAGTAGTTACCATTTTTTTTCTCTAGCCTTACAGATAAACAATTCCCATGTTTCAGTGGTTTTATCAACAGTAAAACCTTGAGTAAAAATCAGCTGTTACACATTTTGTTTGTAAAGTGGCTCTGGAGTTACTAAATTAAAGCATGTTAGTAAGGTAAAGTTTTGGTCAAGAGAGATTTTTAGTATGAAAATAAGGTATGATTCACTAGATGGAAGTTGTTGGTTGTCTGTGGAGTAGTAGTGATGCTTTCAATCCAGAAGGTATAAAGTAAAATTTGACATGAAAATGTATACTTGAAAAATTATTGCTTGTTTTGCTTTACACTATCAGCGTCATTTAACTTTTGATAATCTTGCTTTGGGTTGCCTTTTGGAATCTATGATATTTTTTGATAATTGTAATTTTGACTGTGAATTTTATTCCCAAAAGATATTAGGTCATTTGACACGTTTTCTAGTGTGAGACATACTGTCCTGTTGTGATTTTCCTGTTTAGAACCTGTTTTGTCTGAAGTGCTGTATTGTGCCATCCAGGTCAGCACAGCAAGGATTTAAGCAGATAAGTAGACCTACGAGTGCTCATTGACAGAAATATCTTGAATGTCAACAGGGAAGAATTATTTCAGTGAAACTTAAGGTTTTAGCAATGTGAAACAACAGAGCTAGTACAAAAAGAAAGATGAATAAAATGGTCTGTCCTGACAAAAGCGGCAACCAAATCAAGGAGTACAGTATTTGTAAAGTCCTTCTTTGTTGGCAAAATTAGAGGTAATAGTTTATGTAGAATGGACTAGACAGAAGCAAAGTTGTAAAGAGAGAAGCAGAATGAGATTAAAAAGACTGCTTTTAGATTCTGGAAATAAACAAAAGGCTGAAGAATGTGGGAAAAGTAGAGTGAATTAAGGATTTCTTTTTAAGACTCTGGAATAAACATACTAAAGATGCATACAATCAGACGGTAAGCTCAATTCTGCTCTATTAGGTAGATTAAAGTCTGAAGTAGCTCTATTAAATTCCATGGAAATAAAATTTACCTAATAAATTATTGGTACTGTAACAAATTTCAGTAAGAAAGTAACATGAATCTGTGACTGTTTACTTAAAATAGCTGGCAAAAGTAATACAATACAGAAGAATTTACATTTTTGTATAACAAATCCACATATAAGTCTACTGGTCAGTACTGAGTTCTGTAATGCTATCTAAACATAAGTTGTCAGACTGAAATTCAAACTGAAGTGTCCTTGGCTATTGTCATTAACTTAAATCAATTCAAGTGAAATTATGTTCTGTAATTGTTCCATAAAAAAAAAAATAGCATCTTAAATTTAAAATAACAACTATTAAAAAATCTTATTAATTTTATTTTATTTAGTGTGCATGAAAGTAGAACAATGTTAGCATGGAGTAAGCCAGAAATAAGACCAACTACTTCTTGTCATACATCTCTGTCATGTAATGTCAAACTGGTGTATTATTTATTTTGATACTACCACGCTCTTCTGATAGTCCCAGACCTTCCTGGTAGACACAAGCAAATTCTGCTTATTTCATATTATTGTTTTTTCTGTGGTGCTATTAATGATGTGCATGCACATGAAAAGAAAGTCTTGAACTGGAAAATTTGCTCAATTACTGCAGTTAGACTGCAAATAGAATATTGGGCAGGCATGTAAAGACAGTTTGTGTACATTACCAACAGAGAAAAGAACAGCTTTCAAGTGTTTGAATCCTGGATCCCTGCATTATTCTTTATTGTCTGGTTGGCAGCCACAGTCAGTTTCCTGAGTGATGTAGAAGTTCAACTAGTATCTCCTGAGGCAAAGTATTAATGAATTCACCTATCCAATTATTTGGTCTTCTATAAATTTCTTATGACCTTTTTTTATATAAGTAATAGTAAAATGCCTTGGGCATCCTTGCATAAAATAGCTAAAACAATATTAAGTTATCAGCAGAACAAGAAACTCTTTTCCTGTCTGTGTGTGTGTTGAGGGACTCGCTTTGCTTCAAGTCTCTATAAAAAGATGGCTCTTGTATTATGTTTTTATGAAGGTCATCGATTCGGGACAATTTCAGGCAGATGCAACCTGTTCCCAAATGAAGAGTTTCTAATGGAAAATGCTCTAATGCCACCCTCTTTTAAATTAAGGACAAGACAGTTTCAATGCTTTTGCAAGTAGGATAATCCAGATAAGACTCCCAAATAGACATTGCTGAAATTATTCAGGATTGATAGATTCATCCTTCATCTTGAAGTTAATGTAGAAATTATATTTTGTATTGTCTTACATTTCTGAATTGACTCAAGATACATTTCTGCATGGAATATGTTGCCATAACCTGATTTTGAGAAAAAGAGTGATCATAGAAAGAGTGACATCTGAAATAAATGATTGCAATTCCCTGGCTAGTTGCCCATGTAGAAAGCTTTCTTGGGCTCAGCTGCTTGTTCAGA
The DNA here is from genome assembly GCF_000687285.1 of Phaethon lepturus. Lineage (NCBI taxonomy): Eukaryota > Metazoa > Chordata > Aves > Phaethontiformes > Phaethontidae > Phaethon > Phaethon lepturus. The sequence continues at coordinate 76,328 of NW_010529500.1, read as the reverse complement.
GCAGCTAGGTTATCTGGTGCAGCTCCCGTGTTAGTAATGTGCGTAACAAATGGTAGGAATACATGCTGCATAAAAGGGAAGATATCCTTTTCAGTATGTAAGCTGACTTCTTTCTTCAAGTATACTGGCATCATTTGAATTTTCTCCTGATTCAACATCAGCCAGCTAACTGTCAGCCTTACCCTAATCTCCCTCTGACAGTGGCCCAGATAATCAATAGCACTGTCTGGATGAGGAGAGACTGAGACTAACTGCTCCGTATGCACAATAAGTGAGAAAAAATAAAAGGATGAGCACTTTAGAAGTCCATGTGCAGCTCTTCACATCTGAAGTACTAATATTTTCTGGATGTTCAGAGACCTTCTGTACATCTCCTTGTCTGAGGAATACATTGAGTTGTGTTTCACATTTGCATATATTATCTCCTTCTAGTGATGTTTTAAAATAAAACCCTGGTACAATTTATCACTCTGCTTTCAAAAAAAGATTACTTAAGGAATTATGCTATTGTGGAAAATTACATACTTCTAAGGATATACTTCAGCTTAAAAAAGAAAATGTTTGGCAGTGAATAAAAGATACACCAAATATTAGAGGCAGGAACAGGAACACTGTAGGAGAAGGCATTTGGGAGTAAAAGCTCATAAATAGCTTTCCAGGGAAAAACGGTTATGGGACGTGCTTGCAGACTGGTGTTTATATTGTATTTGCAGTAGGTGTTGCTTGAATAGGGAGGGTGGTTTATGTCCATTCTAAACTGCATCTATAGGGCTGTTGGGTTGATCTGAGAATGAAATCTGAAGCGTCAAAATTGACAGCTATAAACAGAGAGATGATAGTGTCTGCATGCTATTTGCTTGAAATGAATGCACTGTTATTTGAAAGGTATGTTTATTCTTCTGTGAGATTTATGAACTAGATCTAGTTGTATACATATTACGATTCAGAAAAACACCATATCTCTATCTTATTTATTGGATTTCAGCATGGTGGAACTCTTGTATGTAGTTTAAAGAAATATAAAGTTTTATTAAAGTGGATAATCTTTATGTAAAAGTTTGGGTTTTTTTCTTTGAGTAAATGAAAATGAATTTTTTAGAAAAATCTGGGAAACCAAATTCTAATTTCAGTGCCCCTAATAGTAACATAATTGTGTCATTCACTTCAACGATATGGCTGATGTTAGAGCAAATGTTACAAAGGGAAAGGCTAAATAATAAAGATTCTTTTCTGTCCAGGGCTGCCTCTTCCTCCCATGGGACATATGTGGGATTATACAAGTGTATCTCGTATCTTTGTAGCACAGAAAGCACCATATATTGTAATCTATGCATGGCAATATTAAGAAGTATCTATTAAGAACTTGAATGAGTATTTCTGAACTCCACAGGCAGGTCTTCCTACCCTCATATCTTCCAAATAGATTAAACTGATAAGAACATCAGCATTTTCACTCTGAATTAAGTGTCCACTCACGGACTTCTTGAGGAATAGATGTTGTGTTTCAGTTCACACATATCTTTATTTCAGATCACTGTTTAAATAAAGCAGTCCTTAAATCTGTGCGTGATGGTGAGAGGAGATAATACAGACACCAAATGTTTTTCCTGTGGAGGGGAAGGCAGTGGCTAACCCAAAGGAATTGTGGAGTTGGACACAAGAATAGGAAGGAGATGATGGACATATAGGCAAGCAATTTCAGTGGAGCTACATTTGTTTTCTTGCTCTCTGGCATCAGCCAGGATTCCTGGAGTTTCATTGCCCCCAGCTGGCCATTCCTTTTCCTTTGGTACCTACCTGCGTTTGTTGCCTCCCTCAGTCTAGAATGAAGGATCAGTCCTGGGGACTGTACGTACCCTCCCTCTGTGACAGCTGTCCCCACTGTAGGGCCCGGGGGACTGCTGGTCCCTCAGGCTCAGCTGGGCAGGGATTTAATTCCATGTGCCAAATGTTGTCTGGCTTCATTAACCTATTTCTACCTTTGATTGAATAACCCCTTTTTCTCTTTTGGCCGTCTCATTAAAAGGTTGAATAAAATCTCCGTCTTAATTTGTTGCACATTAGATTTCACTTTCCTGAGGCATACGTTTTACAGAGAGAACTTGCACGTGCACGTCTTCCCTCTTCCTGTCCTCTCTACTGTATTTTTGTGTTTTCTGTTGTCATCTTGCTCTCATTTTACATGCAGTCACATATTTCCTGTTACTAGATCATAAGATACAGTGTTAGGCTCATAGCTTGACTTCCCAATGTTTGTCATTATTATTACATTTCCTTTGTGTCTCAACTGGGCACTTTTTCACTGTGTCGCCTGACATTGCATTAAGGATGTTTATTCTGTTTCATGGCACTAAAGAGCTCTCCACGTCTAGTTTTCAGTGCAGTTTGTTAGTTTGTTGAATGCCCTTTTCTGAAAACTCCTCATTTTGCTCTGCTGAGCAAGCTCTGCCATTTATAGTTCTCAAAAGTGCTGTCTTCCTTCTATTGTAAGCTATTTTCTTCTTTGATGCCGTCTTTGCCTTTTCTTGCAGCTACCTTTCATTCTTGCTTCTCTTGTCTGCTGTTGGACACTGAGGACATTTGCTTTGTTCTGTGTCTTTACTTCCCTACTCCAATAGTCTCTTCTTTTCCCGTTAAATTTCTTAAATTTTTAATCTCCTTTTTTATTTCTAAAGTATCCTTTCTATATGATTGCGGTGTTACTAAATACTAAGCACTTATTTTAACCTTAACTCAAGATAATTGATCCTAGGGACAAATTTGTGATCTACAGACAGCTGTCTCTCCAAAAAGGCACTTGTGATTTCTCTGGAGACAACAGAATTGTAGGCGGTTTGTTCTGGCTCATCTGTAATGATCAACTGAAATTCACTTAATTAAGGAAATCGTGCAAGGCGTGATATGCCTGGGTTTTCATTTCAGATATTGAAAGCTTGTTTGAAATTCAGTAGTATTTCCTCCATCATTAGCTGATGTTACTCTGCAACGTAGAAGTGATATTAGCATACATGGTAACCCAGTGTTTCCTTAGAAGTGTAATGTTTTACTTCTCTTCGGCACTCTGGTAAAGAGGATGCTATTTCCTGCAATGTATTACCATGCAACGTATTGCTCGCCTGAGCATACCGCATCTCCTCTGCGTCTGATGTCGCTTTGAAACACAGCCCTGAATTCAGGCTGTCTTTTGGTCTAGTTGGGTTATGAAATCACCCCTCAGACAGATTTATTATTACTCATGTGTAGTGGGTATTGTTATGTGCTGAAGGGACAGTCACTTCCCGAAAATATTTTCTCTATACAGGCCATTATCATTCTACTTATGGGTAAAATGTTTTTTATTTGTGTTTGGGCCCCAAAGGCATCATCAAGCAACTGTATTAAAAAAAATTACTAAAGATTTAGGAGTTTTTTAGCTATTTAAAACAACCCTATTTGTTAAAAACGTCTAGAGTTCTGAATTACTGATCTGATTTTAAATCTTGTAATTGGGGTAGCGATGGAAGCAGTAAAAAGCCAGAAAACGTGCTCTTTGAAGAGATTAAATTTTTTTCTCAAAAAAATTGCCACAAGGGAAAATGCATGCAGTGATGTAGCATGTCAGGAAGTTTTTTAAGAAATCAGTTGTGCAGTGTCTCAACCCCTTCCACAAAATGAAATATTTTTATCTCTCAACTTTGGACTTCACCATTTTTCACCACTAACTTAACTTTCCTGAGTTTCTTAATGTCAAATGTAAGCGTGCTGATGCTCAATGCCTCATTTTGTTTCCCAGTTCTTGTTCTTCCCATGTTTCTCTAAAAGGAGGAGGAAGCCCTTTGTTTAGGCTACGTGTTCTAAGAGTGAAGAGTGTTTATAGAGTATTCATCTGCTTTTCTTGTCCATGATACATATGGTGACATCACTGCATACTTTTACATGGTTTGGAAAATGCAAAACCAGCAGTGAAAACGGAGACAGCAAACAGAGCATGTTTTTATAATTAACAGAACTTCAAGCACAGCTTGTGAGTCATGTTAAAAAAAAAAAAAAAAAGCTCACTGTAGTTCTGAACTCAAAGGATGGACCTCCCTATGCTGTTTTTCATATATAGTGTCCAAAGAAGTTCTGCTCCTCATTCTTCATTCTTTCTAATACCATGTCTAAAATAGTCAAAATAGTTCTTTCCCAACACCTTAACTGCTATTGTTGTTATTTAACAAGTGTTGGAACATGAATGAATTCAAACTGACAGGTAAAAAACCCCAATGTTTTGTCAACATTATAAAAGAGTTAATAGGAAGACATAGATATCTAACTCGGGAACCACAGTGCTTGGAGTCAGCCACAGGTAAAATCATTAAATGACTTATTCAGGATGCAATCAGAAAAGAATTAACAATTATGATGAAGTAAACCTGGTTTTCATATTTAATGTTTTATTAGCTAGGTTGCCAATTATGTTACAAGGTATGTAGGCTTATGTGAAATGTGTTTTACTGTTGGATGACATTTTAATTTACAGTGCTTACAAAATTAGCTTGGATAGCTAATGAGAACTAAAAAAAAAATTCTTTTGGACATGCGGCGTTCCTACTTTACCATGGACCTTTCCAATAGTCTCAGGCCCGACTGAACATAAAGTCTAATTAACGCCATTTTTACTTTTCACAGGTAGAGCCGAATAATTACCTTCTTTATCTTGCATTCCTGTCAAGTATGTATTGCCATTTCTTTCAGCCACATGCAGCAAGTGTTTGATACTTGCTTTTATTTCAATATTTTCCATTGCTGACCCACAATGAATTTGTGGTGTGCTTTTCTAAAATCTAGATCTTTTTCTGGTGCTATAGCATTTTCCTCATCTTTTGTCATCGTATTAGAACTTTCTCTCCTAATTGTGTACTTATTTGAACTGAATTTAATCCTGTTCATTTCGGACTGTTTCTCTTGCTCAAAAATACTATTTTGAATTCTAATTCTGTGTTCCAAAGTGCTTGGAATGACTTCCAGATTCATGTCATTTGACACATTTTTCAGTGTTCTCTTTAGTCAGTCATCTAAATCCTGAATCAAATTATTAAATTGCACTTGATCCAGGCCAGATCACACCCCCACCCCCAAATTCTCTTCCTAATATGACAATAATAAATACATTTTTGAGAGCACAGCTGTCTGAAATGTGCATTTACCTTATGTTCATTTCATTAGGCTAGTAGTCCTTAGAGGTAGACAACATCACTGAGCAGACAATCTGTGGCTTATTTTTCTGTCAGTCCCAATTGGAAGCTCTCATGGATGACATGCTACCTTTGAGTCCTAGATTGGTGTGGATGAACGTACTTCTTCTAAAAATATTTACAGACTTTAAGAAAGATATCTTTCTCCTCCTCTTTTCTCCTATGTTGTACAAAAATACTTCTCATAAAAGGAAATCAGGTTGGTTTGACAAAGTGGCTCTTAGATTGATCTTGCCTATTTCTTTCCATGTTACTATGTTGTATATGTTTCTGAAATGATTATTTAATCACTTTTGCCAGTGTCTTTCTGGGTAGTAAAATCTAGGAGGTAATTCTATGGGTTTTTTTCCTTTTTCCTCGTTATGAAAATAAAATGTAAAAATATGTTTCCCTTTCCTTGTCCTGGTGTTTCCTTTGCTACCCACAGATCTTCAAATGTATTCACTAATGATTTAAAGATTCATTTGATTTGTTCCTTGAATACTCTATGGGAAATTTTATCAGGCTTCATTGATTTAAACACATCTTATTTATCTACCATTCTTTTCCAAATATGACATCAGCTTCTAATCCCATAGTTAAAAAATACGTTTGTCATAGTGACTGCTCAAGTTAAACTTTCTAGTGAAGGCTAAAATAAATAAACAATTGACTACTTGAACCTTCTCTACATTATCTGCTGGGATTTGTATGCTTAGAGTTAGCTTGCATACATATTTTCTTGTAGCTTGGACCTCATACATACTTACTGAATAAAGTAAATGTTTTCAACTGTGAGAATTCGAAACTGGATTTTGGGGCTTGATCTAAGGTGTCCTTTGGCCAAGTATTCCTGATTAGTAAAGAGAAACATTGGCCCCTATTATTTCAATGGCTCCACAACTGTCGTGGTAATTTTCAAGTCAGTTGGGTTACAATCATATTTTATAAAAGACTTTAAAAATGTGCTCTATAAATCACAGCATCATGAATTTCTTTAGAAGACAGTTAACTCTTACGGAACAGAGTTCCTATACTATTTAGCGTTTTAAAGATAATACCTGGTATCCTCAACTTCATGTGGAAATTAGTTGGCAGCCTGTGTAGGTTAAGGCACAAAAATGTAGTAGTCTCCTTTTGGTCTGACTCTACAAGTCTGGGTAGATATTTCTGCAAGTATCATTTTCAGAAGTTGTGCTGTCTTGAATATAATGCTTATCATGACACTGCACACATGTTTGGAAAGCAGGGAATGGAGTTAAATTTTCTGTATTTTTTCCAAGTAGAGTTGTTTTGAAAAATCAACTGCCCTTTCTGACATGTGAACTGTACTATTTAATGTGATTCCTCTGAATTTACCAGTTCCGCAAAAGAAAATCAGGAAGCTTCCAAGATTAGACAAATCAAAAGAACTAAATCATAAGGTGAAAAGGCCATGCTTTTATGTCTAGCCTATAAATGATGTTGCAAATTTTTGTGACCTGGTTTAATGAAAGGGTTAAACAAAGTGTTATACACTGTTTGCTGTCTTTAGGCATTTGTTCTGTATCCATGGACTTATTTTAATGTAAATAGGCACCTCAACAGCTGTGTCCCCTTAAGCACATTTTATTTAGCAGCTGGGTTATACACGTCACTTGGCAGCCATGGATTTTCAATTTTTCCCTGTGCCAAGGGGGCAGCTGGAATAATTTGAGTGCTCATTAATTTGAGAGAAATATGAGCTGCGTAAGTCAGACAACATGAGTCTTCTGTATGGTGTTGTACGAGGATAAGTGGATCAGGGTAGAAGCAATTTGCCCTGTCCCAAGGGGGCCTTCGTTTTTTTAATAAGCTGGTTATGAAAATTCTATTTCTTTGCAGTTTAAAGAGTCTAATTAAAGCCTGTAATTTCTCTCATATAACTGGTGTGGATGAAGGTTAACGTTAGGCCTCCAGAGTCTTTTCAGGTTCATTTACAGACTTAAATCAGGTAATAGTTTGTAGCTAATTAGAACAGTGTATTAAATATTTAGTTTGACTTAACTGTGAGAACATGTGGATGCTATAGGGCTACAAAAATGATAAAGTAGAGCTAAACTTAATTTTTAATCAAAGATAAACTTAAAGGCTGTATAGTAATTTTAATACTGACTGGTATACTATGACAGTCTGAGCAGCAATTGCCTTCAGTTGATTGAAATGTCAAGATAAAGGAATATGATGCCTATTTAATGTCCTTGCTGTAACACTTTGCTGCAAATAGTTCATAGTGTAGGTACACAGTGTCTGAAAGACTAAATGTGTTTCAGCATAGCAGACAGTCTTTATGTAAAATCTAATTTATTTTTCTATGCACTAACTCAACATTTTCAGAAATATTTTCTTCAAGAAATTGTAGCGCTTCTACTCGCAGGAAGTCCAACAACAAACACACATTCCTACCAGAGTTAGCCAAACAGTGGGTCTATCAAAGCAATATCTGCATTTACTTTGGCTGATTTTTGGTTTCAATGAATTAGTAAAGTAATCTTAAAATTCCATCCACACGCTTTTTCCCGTGTTTGTAAATGCAGCCTTCAGTTTTATTCTATTATGCCTGTAATCTGCAAAATTCTTTGCATTCTGTGAGTAGAGCTCACTATGGTTTTCTGTGCTACATTATAAAAATTTTCCTGCTGCTGGTTGGATTTTTAGAACTCAAACCTGCTGCCACTGAAGATAGTATAAAAACTAACGTAAAATTCAGTTGCACAGAACTAAGCATAGGTTTACAGATTTGAACTCAGCACCATATTGACTTTTAACTAAAACGGTGGGTTCGAAGTGCAGGCAGGGGTTTACATCCCCTTGTAGTGAAGGAAACCTTGCTCAAGTCAAGTCTGCATGAAAAAAGACTGGTAGATGATATCCTGAGTCATGAAATACGGATGCTAGCTTCAACACAATTCTGTAAAGCTTCCATGAAACAGATCATATTTTATTCAACTGGACAGTTTTAGTAATGCTTCTCAG